>NC_041355.1:23910061-24210061 GCF_900634415.1 Cottoperca gobio | reverse complement strand
CACTGAATAAGGAATATTTACAGTGGAGTGTTTAGAATCAATCTGATATGATTAAGTAATGAGTTTGAAACAATTAGAGAGGGATCCCATTAAGCTATGTGATGTATGGTAGCATGCTGGAGCTTTCGGAAGCTGACGCGGTTCTGTGGGTGTAGATCCCTGGTGTTGAACTGAATTGAGTAACATTTTGGCAAAGATATGTCAAAAGGCTGACACCTCGTTTTACACATTGATTGGTGTCAATGTTAAACTAATCATGGCACCCAATCAAAGACACATTTTCAAGGCTCTAAAGACACCGTGGAATGACAGTTGGAGGTTATTCAGGTTCTTAACTAGCACCCCTACAGATTTGGTTTCGAATCGGGAATCGATTTTGAAAGAAATCGTGACCCAAAGAATCCAAATCGAATGTGTGAAATACCAAAAGATTCACACCCATATATACAGTATATATATATATATATATACATATATATATATATATATATATATATATATATATATATATATATATATATATCCAGTATTAGACCCTCAGCAATGAACAAGGTGTATTTTTCCTTTTTGTAAAGGCTGCTTTATCCCATAAACATAGCCAAACCTAATGTGCACACATTTTCATACAAAGACAGCCGGACCAAAAGGGACCTGAAGGTAGTCAGACCTGACTCAAATAGAACGGGTGGTATAATTAGACCCGATTAAAAAAACGGTCGACCCAAACAGACTCAAACGGAAAAAGAGCACCAGCACTGGCAGCAGCTGCGCTCGAAAAGTGTGGCAACACATTTCATGCTTTTCATACATCACACTCTGTCTCACATCAAAAAACACGTTTTTAATGTAATGATATGTCAAATAATTGAAGATTATAGAGAGTCTGCTCAGAAGTCTACGCACATTGTCTAATTAATATTTACTTTGTACCGTTTACAGTTATTCTCATTGACTGAGATGGAAAGGTTGGTCGATAAAAACAAAAGGCTACAAAGTACAATGAAAACGAACATAGAAAACAATTCATGACATACATGAAGCATATGATTTATTATCAATGTGTCCTATCAATCTGCTTCACCGAAGGGATTAAAAATAGAGTCAAACGAAAACATCAGATGTGTGTGGAGCTATAAGGAGACTAACCTTCAAATGATACATTAAACAAACATAAATGTCATATTTATATCCTGATTTCTACATTGTTTTTCATCGTTTGAGATGTGACTCACGTTCTTTTAATTATGTCTGGTTGTGCCCAATTTTACAAAAATGAATTTGAGCCAACTTGCACGAGCACATCTGCTTTAAAATTCATGCAACCATATAAAAAAGGCAATCAAGCAAGTTTTGTCTGACTCTTCGTACAGTATGTGGGAGAAAGGTTTTTCAAAGACCAAGCAATGCTCCTCTCTTAGCGTGTGCGGGCCCGCTAAGAGAGGTTAATGGATACACGACTTTGACAGGTGTTTATTTTCCATCCTGTCAATTTTGCCTTAAAACTGTTTAAGTTGCTCACCAGACATTTAATCAATAGGTCTGTGTATTGATGGCAATGTTTTGTTTCGTTCTGCAGGTGATTTTGATGCTGACCAAACTATTTGACTTCAACCTCAACAGTGTGACTGAGAGTTCATTATGGAGGTAAGCTTATCACACTACATGAGCTCATGATATTTCAAGAGACGCCTGCAGCAGCAATGAGTTTGACACAATTGGTCTGTTGGACTTATTTCTATATATTTCTGATGTTTTTATTCGTGTGGTGTGAACAGCTCTCAGCACTGCTCTGAGGAATAACGAATACCAATACTCACAAGCATCACATAATGTGAATTAATGAAACATTCAAAGCTTGAAATAGAGGCAGCAGTTTAAAAAAGAGCTCTCAAATAGCAAGGCTGAGTGGCCGAATGTCTTCAATTGGTTTTAATGTCTGTGGGCACCAGAAATCCCTCAATTGAAATCCACTAATCAACGCGACTGGAGCCTGCAAAGTTATCCAGTTTGTTTATTGCGGCTGTTCTGTCTTGCAAGTTTTGTTCAAACTCGCAGAATAGCTTTTTTAATTCCAAACTTTGAAAATATACCAGATGTGTCAGACCGACATATCAGGAAGATACATTAAAAATGCAAAAGACATCTAGATGATTTTCATTTGATGTAATGGTGCAGCCCTAAAAACATGGCATCTTGGATTTGAATGTTTCACTTGGTATATGCATCATGTAGCTTCAATGAAGTGTTGAAACAAGCTGATGCTCATGCTGCATATGTGATACTGAGTGTCAGTGTGGAAATATGTTTGTGTCTGTGTATGAACGTAAAGAAGGGAGAGGGGTAATATTAAAGTAACATCCAGATGTATGCAACTTAATACCAGCTGATACTTGATAGGTTGTCCAAGTGTGACTATTCAGTGCATGTACTTGTGAAAACATACATGTGGCATTTAGTTTAGTCTCCTTTGCAAGTTTGAACATTTAATTTCTGCTACCAAGGATATATGTTAAGGCAACACACTTTTGCCATATTTACACATTTTATACTTAGGAAAACAAAAAGGCCCAGCAAAAATAGAGATGACATAACAGAATAAAAAAGTTAGTGAGGAAATAATTATAAAAGAATAACCGGTTAAAACTCTCAAAAAATGAATATTTATTCTTCTTCCAACTCTGTTTTGGTCTAAACCAACCACGGAGGAAAGTTTTTAGCTAGCTAGTTAAAAGAAAAAAGAAGTGTAATGTAAATTATCCATAGGCCTACTGAGATACTGTCGTACTGAGATCTTGCACAACTCGTACATGTTGGTTCTGTACAGTGCCCTCCAGAATGATTGGATTGATTTAGTAAATATTTGCAAAACAGGCTGTAAAATGTATTTTATTGTTTATTGTCTTGGCCTTTCACTCAAAATATTCACACAAATCTGACCTTTTCACTGAAGTAAAATTATTGAAAGAAAAAAAAAAGTTGACTTTAAATAAATAATTTTCTCCAAAACATGTGTGCCACAATTATTGGCACTCCTTCATTTAATATTTTGTGCAGCCTCCTTTTGTCCGGATGACAGCTCTGAGTCTTCTCCTGTGATGCCTGATGAGGTTGGTGAACACATGGCACGGGATCTGAGACACTTCTTCCACAAACAATCTCCAGATCCTTCAGATTCAGAGGTTGACGCTTGTGGACTCTCCTCTTCTGCTCATCCCACAAAATTTCTATAGGATTTAGGTACGGGGACTGTGATGGCCATAGCAAAACCTTTATGCTGTGGTCAGTAAACCATTGTTGTGTAGATTTTGAGGTGTGCTTTGGATCATTGTCCTGCTGGAAGGTCCAACCACAGCCCATTGTAAGCTTCCGGGCAGAGGCTGTTAGGTTTTCATTTAATATCTGCTGGTATTTGATAGAATCCATGATACCATGTATCCTAACAGGATGTCCAGGGCCTTTGAAAGAAAAACAGCCCCACAACATCTAAGATCCACCACCTTACTTCACAGTGTGTATGAGGAGCTTTTCTGTAAGGCTATCTTTCTGTCTACGCCAAACCCATCTTTGATGTTTGTTGCCAAAAAGCTCTATTTTGGTCTCATCTGACCATTTAACCCCGTCCCAATCAAAGTCCCAGTAACATTTGGCAAACTGTAGGCGCTTTAGTTTGTTGTTAATTGACAGCAATGTCTTTTTTCTGGCAACCCTCCCAAACAACTTGTGTTGGTGTCGGTGGCGTCTGATGGTCGTTTTGGAGACTTTCTGACTCCAAGACTCAACTAAGCTCTGCAATTCTCCAGCTGTGATCCTTGGAGATTCTCCTCACGGTGTGTGGCGTCAATATACACACACGTCCTCTTCCAGGCTGATTCTTAACATCTCCTGTTGCTTTAAACTTCTTTATTATTGCCCTGATAGTGGAAATGCGCATTTTCAACTGTTTCAAGATTTTCTTATATCCATTTCCTAATTTGTCCAGCTCAACAACTTTTTGTCGCAGATCATCACTGTGTTCTCGGGTCTTTCCCATAGTGAAGTATGACAAAGATAATTTTGGCCTGTGTCACCTCATATTAATACCCCAGTGAAACAGGAAGTCATGGTTGACCACTTAAAAGTTCCTAATCAAACAGGTGAACCTAAAGATGTAAGATATGAAATATGGAAATATACTTCAGTTTTATCATAAGATTTTCTAGGGGTGCCAATGATTGTGGCACAAATGTTTTGGAGAAATATATTTATTCAAAGTCAACATTTATATTTTCTTTCAATAATTTGACTTTATAAATTTTACATTTTACAGCCTGTTTTGCTCATTTTTACTAAAGGGGTGCCAATAATTCTGGAGGGCACTGTAGCTCTGTCTTGCTGTAACATGAAGGACAGGATTATCAGCATTAACGTCTTTGTAAAAAAACTAATTGTTGTTTGACTTTGACTTTGAGCTAACTGCTAGCTTCTCAGAGTAAATGCTTTGTTTGCTTCCTATGTGTTATTCAGAGCACATATTACCGGGTCAGGGGCATTCAGGATCTAAAGCATCTTTCTGAAAGTATTACGAAACATGAGAGACGCAGGACAACAAAACAACTTTGGGCTTGCTCTGCAAAACAAGCTATCCAAATTGACAGCGCATACAAACGGGGAACCGAGCCGTTGGATTATCACCTGTGTTAAACTGTGTGGAAAATGTGAAATTGCGCACTATATCAATTTATACAATTCTGTCATTTTCTGGCTTTGAATCTGTCCAAGGTAGTTATTGCACAACCATTTTTTCCCACCTAAAATGCCACTGTAAACTTAACATTGTATGACTGCACTTAACTCGGAGATGCCCAAGTGAGGCTATTGCTCTGTCTCTGATGAAGGTACCACATTACCCATGAATGGTGCATCTGCTACTGATGTACCATGCATATTATTATAAATGTGATGCCTTGAGAAAATAGAGCTTCTCGTGATGGATGGATGATTAATGATGCATGTGGATAAGCAGACAGATTGACAGAAAGACGGATGAGTGAACAGATGATATACAATTTGAGAGCGCGAAGAGGATAATGACAGTGCAGAACATTAGCTGGCAATTTACAGCCAGGAAGACAGACAGAGCAGCAAAGCAACTGATAACTGTATTTAAGATAGTCAATAGGTCTGCCAGAAACCCTACACTCCTCTGGGGGAGTTGGAAGCTAAACTACGCATCTCTGCCTGTTGTGGCCCCAAATAGCAGCATGAGGTAACAGCTTGAAACTTTTATACCTAAAATCACATGGTGCAATGTGAGTATGCACAAGTCTGTCAACCTGTCTGTCATTGCTTTATGCCAAAGGACATATGAAGTGAAATATCTCACATTGGTAAGTTTTGATACAAATGTTTTCTTTCCCTAAGTTTTCACTCCATTTATACAAGTTTATAGTCACTTGTGTTCTTCAGCGGCCTAACAGTAAGACTTGAACTGAGCCTGTACCCGGGTCTTTAAGACCCAACCCAGCTGACCCCCAATTTATACTGCCAAACCTGAGACCCATACCTGACTAATAACCGATAATAACTGTTTTCTTCCCTCTAATGCAGCGAGTGACCTTATGTTAACTATACCAAGATGTATGCAACTCCCATCCTCCAGACTATGAATAATCAACCCCCACGGAGAATGTAAAAGCTGTGTAGCTGCTTATCTATGTATAGTAGACTCTGGAAATTATAATTGAAACTCTATCTAATAAGCCTGTTAATAAGTGGCCATAGAAATAATTCTAATCTATCTAAGAGAAAGTAGAAAGGGGGGTTTAAGGCTTTGATTGAGTGTGTGTATGTGTGTGTGACAGTGTTTCAGGATGTAATAGGGAATAGCTCAATCGTCCTCCTAGCATATCCAGAGTCCATTTTCCTCAGTGAGCCATATCACTGTAATAGGAGTGATACATTTAATGTGTCCTCGTACAATGTTTCATTAACTCCCCTCTTGTTTGATCCAACATGTGGACAGTCTGAAGCATTGGCCCCTGTGAAGCCGACATCCTCCAAGCGGAGGAAATCACAGCAGTGTGGTCAGAGCTGCATTTTACACCCACACATAACTACTGAATAGCCTTTTAAAAGCCACGAGCAAGTCGGGCAAGTTTCACTCAGAATCATCGTCCTTGAGAAACTGTCATTTTCCATTTAATGTAACTTCCATCATCCTCGGGGTTTCATCTGCTGGAGTTGGTCATTTTATTGGTTCATGTTGAAAGTTGCTGTGACACTAAAAATAAGTCATTGGCCCCTAAATCAAGTGGGTCTCTGACAGGGGCCTCTGAGGAGCCGATCAATAGCCTGATGATGTCATTGTCCTGTGGTCCCGGGTGTTGATGGTTTCTGATGAATTCTACCGGACACATCCAGCAGAGTTCACCTGGTGGCAATGTATTTGCTCACCATGGAACCAGTTCATAAATATTAAAACACCAGGGAATAGGGGGGCAACAGGTACATGCATCATTGTCTCTTAGGCAAAACTACATGTGGATTTTTACATAATTCCACGTAAAATGACATAAATTCTATGTTTATTTTATTTGAATGAGATATGATACAGCAGATAACTGAAATACACTACTACTAAATCTTAAAGGGCTTGGTAATGAAACAAATGTGCCAGTGTGCCATGAATATGTCTTTATTTCCATGGCTGTTTGTAATCTTCAAGCGTGAAGTTCTCAGTAAACGCCATCAAAACCCTTCAAATAAGGACTTTAGTCTGGATTTAACAGCTGCACCGAAATAAGGTGGAAAAAAAAACATCAGTCGATGTGAATGATTGCTTCATTTGAAGTCACACAAGGCATTCTGCGGTGTCTTTGCTGCATTTTTAAGATTTGCATGCTTTGGGCTTTTTCTCTATCTTCATGTGGAATTAGAAAAGCCCATTGAGCTCAGCCTCAAAATAAATTAGACCTGACAGCTCCAATCGTTCAAACTTTCAGGGAAAGTTTGAAATGCTAGATTTCAACCGAACACAAATTTTGCATTAGGACTTCCACCAGCGTTTGAATATTTTAGCTCTCAGTCAAAGCTATTCTTGATTTTACTGTTTAAAGCTGGTTTATCTCACTTTTCTATGTAAATGAAGTTAAGGAAATGATGAAGTGCCTCTGCCTATCAGTCATGTTAAACCCACAATACTCCAGGTCCAAAGTGAATGTGATGTGCTGAGTATAACACTGAAGTGGCATGAAGTGGACCCTGATTATAGAAGTATGGCCAATAGTCATGTTAATATACATTATAATAATAATAATAATAATAATAATAATAATAATAATAATAATAATAATAATAATAATAATAATAATAATAATAATAATAATAATAATAATAATGTACTTATGGGTGGGATAGAAGAGACATGTGGTAAAGAGATAAAGAGAAATGTGACACTCAATTTATTCATAACCCGATCATACCTGCTCAGAGTTCAGGGATATTTGTTTCAAGACTAATTATGGAACCTCCAGATTAAAATTCATTGGTGTTATTGTATTTAATTAGATGCTTGAGCTAACTCTGATCATGTGTTAATTACATAGTGCTTTAGAACAAAGGTACTCAGTTTCCAGAAACCTAAACATAGAAAGACATTTTATGCATCAGTTTAAACATAAACACTTTTGAACTGCATGAGACTACACCCACATAAAACTTTTATTTTCCCCTGCTATTTTTCCAGCCAGTTAGTATATGCAGATTAATGAGTGATTGTTAGCCATATCTGTCATCCAAAACTGCTTTTAATCTTTATGACAGACTCAAGAGCTCATTAAAGCTGCTATTTAAGTGCAGCACGACAGATAGGTATACTGTATCTGTAGCCTCTGATTTGAAAACAAAAATGTACACATAATGATCTGTCATTATATTATTGGACAATCAGCACCAAGCTGCTGCACAATAGTTCAACAATCCACTGCGTGTGCATCAATCTGGTGGGTTTCTACTGTATTATATCAGGTTTACACAATGCATACCATCGAATGTTGGAAACAGTGACATCCTGTGATCACACTGAAACACAGTAAAACATGTTGAACTAGAATGGCCAATGCTGCATTCACTTGCTGCTCGCATGGTCCCCTTTCCCGAGTTGGGAAGTCGTTCTTCCGACTTGAAGATGTGGTGACTCTTATTGCTCAGAGTGTATAAACAAGAATTTCCCCGGTTGGTAACTCATTTTCCGTATTATTCTGACACCACCTGAATGCAGCACAAATTCCCTATCTCGCAATGCTAACGAAAGTGAAACATCATTTGTGTATCCGCCCCGTCATCTGGGTCCACTCCACAAATGTATGGGTTCTTCCTTGGTCTATGCTACATCCATCCACCTAGTTATATGAAAATCTGACCTGTAGTTGTTCTGTTATCCTGCCATAATCTAGGTAAAACTGTAGCTTTATCTTTTTCTTTCTGTTGCATAAATGAACACACATTAAATTTGAATCTTAACTTCTCCACATATTTCTCTGTTTTTTTCCCTCCTCATTTTCATGTTCCACTTGAACGTTGAACAAGTTCCTTTGACATGTCTCCAGTGTTGTTAAAGCCTTCAGACTGTAGATCCCTACAGTCTGCACTGTTGTATTCACAGTGGTGTTCTTAGGTGGATAAAAAGTAGTGCGGCAACAACAATGTTCTGTTTTACTGCTCCTCTCCTCGTTTGTATGCTCTGTCAATATTTGGGTAACTATTTTAGCGTGTTGACCCTTTCAGATGCTTTGGATACTGAGAGCCTGTTCTTTACCAGGTATCATCTCCTCCAAATAACACAAACAAGAAGCAAAAGGGCATCTTCTCTGACAACCAGTTAGCCATTTTTTCCTGGAGAACCACTACAAGTTAAATCTAATTATTTATAATGCAGTTTGGTTTATAACAATATCCCGTGGTGGGAACCGAGGTATTCTAAAATTCTTCTTTAAAAGGCAGAAATTAGTACTTTTGTCCATGTCCATAAACTTATTTATTTTAAGCCACTAAGTTACATTTTACAATAAGGACAAGTAATAGTAGTTTTATTTCATCTATTAATCCAGAATAATATTAATTTCTAGTTTACTCAGTACCACTAAAACCACAAATGTCCTGTTGTCTCTATGTATTTAAGTGTTCTGCATGAATGGCACAACAACTCCTGGTAGTGTCTATGCTATAACTACCAGGTAGATCATTTAATTCCAATGTTGTTTATTTTGTTCTTTGTTAAAAAACTCTATGTTGGAGCACGTTTAAATTCTACTAATAGTATTTTAGTTTTAGTATCATTTGTGTGATTGCATTGTTACTTGTAAATCCAAAAATATAATTAGCATTGAATCAGACTGATAATGGTCATCTGAAGAAAGTAATCAGTGTGTTTTGGTTTCAGGATTTTGTTTGTTTGCATTATAAATACAGCAGCTGAAGTCACCACAGAGAGACCATAATGATGTAGCTCCTGTTCTCCCGCTGGGATTCATGTTGCTGCGTTAAAACAAAGGGGACTTAATAACGTCAGTGCTCTTTCCCCTCTGCCACCGGATTCTCCAGGGGGGACTTTTAATTGCAACAAGTAATTCATCAAGTGTTCATCAGACCTTTCTGATTAAATTTCAGGTCAACTGACTACGGAGCCACGTACCAGAAGCTGAATGACAAAGTAGGAGCGAAGACAATCCTCAGTTATTTGTACGTGAGCCCTAACAACAAGAGAAAGGTAAAGTTCATATTTTGTTATTTGCTTCAAATCCGATCATTTCCTTGATTGTGTGCATTGCTCTTGTTTCCTCTTCACTGTTGGACTGATATGCAGTGTGCAAAGTGAAATACATGCATGACTCATCATTCTCTGTTCTCTCTGATGTCTGCCTCTTCCTCTGTCACTTTCTGCAATGTCAGTAAGATACATTGAACAGTAGTTCATTTATTAACACGTGGAATCCACCTAGACAGATAGAAAATACTTCTAAAATAGCTTGGCTGTAGTTTCTCTTTTTTTTTGGTCTTTCTGCAACTAGGCTGAATCAACTATGAGCCAGACAGAAAGGGGAAACAGACAAGGATGGGTTTATATTTGCAACCATTCCTTCAGGCGGTGCCCCAGCATTTTCCTGGGTTTGGGTCAATTGATAGTTAGAAACAGCTGTCTCTGTTCACTCCACAGTTTCACCTTTCTCCCCTTACATGACTCTAATCAGTAAGGGTCATTTTCTCTGAGTTAATTATTGTCTAATAATGAAGATGAAATGCAGCCCCACCTCTGTTCAGATTCCAGGGGGGCCACCTGATACGGTTAGGTGGTCTTTCAGTTTGTATTATAGGAGAAAATACCTTGAGTACCAAACCTTTTGTGCACAGCCATCTGTAGAAAGATTATTATTTATGAGGGCGGTAACGGTTTGTGTATTTGTGCCGAACATTCACAGTACAGGGATGATGGTTCGGTGCAAGAAGCCGCAAGCAGAATACATGTTTTGTAAATTGATGCACACAACGCGGTACCAATGATCAAAATACTGCCTGAAAACCTTTAGCTGTACGCTGTTAGCAACATTTAGCAAAATGCCAGAGCTGGAAGGCCAGTCTGTGAGTTCCCGGTCAGCTACGACAGCAACGGAGAGAGAGTTGTGTGTAAAATAAGGACTGCGTGTTGGCATTGCTCCACAATTGTAGAGTAAGTGAGTGGAAACACATTGAATATGAAAACGGCGATTTAACGATATAACCAAGACAAGGAAAAAGCATTCAAGCAGCCTTTTATATGCTAAATCAGAACAATTACTGAAGCAAATGGCATTTACATTGGCATACAGCCAAGGTGGAACTCATTTGAACAATCGTTTTTTTCTGTATAAACTTTATTGTGCGTCTGTGGCACCAGTTTCTTTAATTGCCCTCCCCATTTCCTTCTATATTAACATTTTGTTAGATAATATACTGTAACATTTAGTTATTTTGTTCAGTTATACATTATTGCACTCACCAGTAGGTGACAGAGTAAGCCGCCTTGGCACGTTACTGCAAGCCAAATAGATGAAGACCAGTGTGTGAAAGTGTGTTCCCAGTGCTGCCGTACCGACAGCTTGTATAGCTGTATGTATTGCTAAGTATTGCCAGTGAAATAATAAAAGTGCCGTAACCGTCACCATCTGAATGGTTCAACATGGGTCAAACAATGATGTTCAAAGGACTAGACGCAATCCAACACAGCTAGTGTGGTTTGCCCTTTATAATCTACTCTTCATTTTCATCATCACATCTACTTAGTTTGGATACAGTTATGTTACCCACACCTAATGACATCATTCCTCCAGCATGTTCTAGTTTGATCCCAGGGTCTCCTACACTTGGACATGCTTTCGTAGGGAGGCACCCAGGAGGCATCCTTATCAGATTCCTAAACCACATTAATCGGCATCTTTTGATGCGAAGGGAGCAGCGGCTACACTACGAGCTCTCTCGGGACGTCTGAGCTCCTTACCCTGTCTCCACAGGTGAGCCCAGCCTCCAGCCTGGAGGGTTTCTCCCTCCAGGCTGGGAGTGAGTTGGTGTACCAAGGGAAGGAGTTCAAGTATCTTTGGGTCTTGCTCATGAAGTCAACAGGCGGATTGGTGCGGCGTCAGCACTAATGCATTCCGACCCTCCCCACGGTCGCAAGTTTTGGATAGTGACTAAAAATAATCATGCCAATATGATGAATTGGTCCAGCAACTTAAACTGCCACAGGTTTGGGATCTCTGCTACATTTTGATTGGATCTGACAAGACCTGACAAGAGTCAAGAATGATAATGCAAGCAAATCAGCTGCATATTTATTTCGTAAATCAGAGTGTTATTGACTGAAATGTGTCGTCATGTTTGAATTTGTGCCTTGTAACTTGAAGAGCATGGCATTTTGGACAAGAGGAAGCCATGAGCCACTGAGCTTTCCTCAAGTTAGATGACATTTAGGCCAATCATGGCCCTAAAATGCGAGGAACTGCGTGTTGCTTCAGGTATAGGTGTGACAATGAAATATGATCCAGGAAGTTCTGAAGTCTGACCAAAATCTACTGAATCAGATATTTTGTCACTTCTGGAGTGGGATGATGTTACAGAGACAAAGTTGTTATGTTATCGGCTTTAAACTAATTAGAGGCAAATGGTGAGAGTTAACACTTTGTTTTGTGCTCAGGTTCATTTGGATCAGGTTACTCTGTTCTATTGCAGCCCTGGACCATTAGGGTTTTGAGTATTTGTATTGTTTGTCAATGTCCATTTTGGGTTCATATAAGATGGTCATGGGACTCCAAAGGAACTCCTTTTCTCTGGTCTCAACAAAAACAGTTTTGATGACCTTCTTCTACAATGGATTGTTCCTGATATGATTGTTAGGCATTTGTGCAAAACAGTCCAGAAGTATCTAGTAAGAAGCCCCTGCCACTTGATCCTCAAGGACCATACCAAAACGTTATGGACGAGCTTTAACATTGGCATTGTTTGGCACATATGCAGGTTTATCTGTTTCTTGTTTATAGTTTTAATTGTCCATTTATCCACACATTAGCTATACCTGCTTATCCAGCAGAGGGTTTCGTGCTGGAGCTAATCCCGGCTAACAGCTCTTTCATTTGATTTAAATGTATTATTTTTTAAGTGTGGAGTCTCTACTGTCTAACTTGCCAGTAAACAACACCGGTTGAATTAAATTGTAGCGAGAGATGGAAGTGTCCTTCTTCTCTGCCTTTTGTTTCCATTGCCTGTAGATTGAATTAACGGTGCATGTTCTGCGGGGCCTTGAAAAAAACAATGAGGAGGTTTTGACGCTTTCATAACGAGCAGCACTACAGAGACAATGGGAAAACACAAGAGCCTTTGAGTCCAGGAAACCAGCTAGCTCAAAAACACCAGGCCTCAGTTTAAACACACAAAGCACAGTCAGATGAAGACCTGCAAACAACTTGACGGGTTGTTAATTTCTTTTCACACACACAAAGGAGCACAGAGAAAACATCTAGACACACTTTCTCAGATACACACAAGGATAAAAACAAAAGGAACCATCAGGCTCTCAGATACACACACACACATACACACACACACACACACACACACACACACACACACACACACCCACACACACACACACACACACACACACACACACACACACCCACACACACACACACACACACACAGACTGGCTTTGTCTGTCTATCATCCTCATGTCTATCTCCCTCACTTACACACATGCAAGCATTCCAATTATCTTCGTCTCACACATGTTCATACGCCCTCTCTGGGTCTTCTTTCTTTTGCACAATCATAGTATCCCCCTGTTGCCAATGCATGACATTTGTAAAAATATAAACAAGACTAAAAGTCTGTTGCTACAGCAGCGGCCCCATGAGGCTATAATAATTACATGCAAGTTAAAAAAAAACAGTGGAAGGACGGAAAATAGAGAAACAACTTTGCTATTCTCAGCTTCTTACCACAAGCCTGATTAAAAATGCAACAGAGTAAAGGTTGTTACCTAAATCTAAAGTGTTTATCCTCTGAACAGTGATCTCTTTCGGACGTCTCGGACTTAACTTGTAAGGATCAGCTCTACTTTGTTGGATTGATATGACAATGTTGAGTTGAGCCCGATGAAGTAAGCCTAAACATAGCTGGGACTAAATTGTGCTGACAATGTTAATTACTAGTTTTTAACTTTTAAAAAGCTGTCACATCAACATCCATTGTTGTAGTTACGACCACAACATATGTGAATTAAGACTTAATAATGCGTTAGTGCCTGAGAGCCAAACGCTTTCGGCCTTGACAAGGACTCCTCACATCAGCCAAAGTCAAGGTGATTAACCCAAATTGTGTCAACGCAAAATACTGTATGTTTCTTTCACCATTTCTTAAATCATCCCATATGACATCAACGCTTCATAAACAACTATCACATTATCACGCTGATGCTTGGCATGTTGGCTAATCTTTACCGTATTTTTGTTGTTGTGTTTTCTGTGTAGCTTAGCTTAGCATAAGATTCTAACAAGTTTGCCTGTTACCAAGTGTAGAGCTGTTATGTTAACATGCTAAACTATACGTTTGGTTACACATGCAGGTCCGTCAGTATGTTACTGTACCATGCTAAAGTTTATTATAGTACACAATGAACGTGTGCAGCAAATCTAATAGTAATCCATCCAACAGTTGTTGAGATGTTTCACCCTTAATCGAAACGAGACAGACAGACTAATGGAAGGACATTGTCATTGCATCAAACACTAAACAGATTCTGACTCTCAAATACAAACACACACACACACACACACACACACACACACACACACACACACAAACTCTGTTTTTCCCACCCATTTGCAGTTCATTCCAAACACACACTTGCATGTTTGTGAGGGAGGGTAGCAGGTTCGTCACTCTCGCTGTCACCTCCGGCATGGCGCCATGTGACTGCTGCTAGTGGCAGACAAAAGCTCTCCTCTTCACCCATAGTGAAAGTAAATCAGGCCTCTGTGGCTGCAGGGGGATAGAGGGAGTAGAGCACTGGAGGACGGAGAGGGAGGAAAAGAGAAACGGCACAGAGAGGGAAATAGAGAAAGTGAGCAGGAGATACGAGAGGGGGAAAAGACAACAAATACACTGACAGAGAGCAAGTGAGCGTGGAAGAGTGTTGAGGGGAGGAAAAGAAAACAAGTAGAGTGACAAAGCAAAAAAGTAGAGCGATGACCCCGTGGAGAAAACAGTCTGACAACACTGCAATTACATCAATTTTCATATTGTGGCTTCATACTGAGCCTGTACATGAGAGAGCACATCTCCAGTACACATTAGGGGAAATTATTTTTGGTTTTAGCCTGAAATTCTGTGTGAAAGCACATCATTACAGAAAATGGCTGAGGATGGTGAGTGCTGGTTAAAAACAACAATTTGTCTCATACAAATGGGTAATGCCTCTAATGGTTTGAAAACAAAGAGGAATTTTCCAGCGGAAGCATATGAGTGACAGATAGATTCAGTCTGTGGTACTTTACACAACTGTGAGTTCTCTTTTAGGAATACATAAGTGCTTTTTCTCAAGAATGTATTTAGTTAAATAACAATTGCGGGGCTCAAGTGTTTTCACAGCGAATACTTCAATTGTGTGCGTCTGCCTTCTCGTATGTGAGTGTGCACGCATGTCTTTGCATGCGTGGCATTCAAAAACAATTACGGCCTTGTGTGGCTCAGACGGCAACAACAGGCAGGTGGGTGGAATAAGAATTCACCTCAGATGAGACCTCTCCCACTGTCGAGCTTCAAAGACTCTTGTTTATTGTCTCACTTTTGGATACAAGCTCAGACTTAAAAGTTAACTGAATATTTCATACCATCAAACTGTCCTCAAAATGGCAATGACAAAAACAGTTTACCAGAAAGAATCCGTCAGAAAAAAAGGATTGTCTAAAGAATGGTGCAACTACTTCGAATAATGTGATACATAAATACTCAACATTATTGTATTAATTGTATCGATGCCCTTCTCTGCTGCAGTGACAGGAAGGTTAGGCTTGATATCCCTCAGTTTATGCTCTTTAATTGAATTGGACACGTTCACAATATTTTCCTTTGCTTGGACATTTTCCAATTATTACTACATTTATACAAACCTGTGCAGTGCCAGGTTGGGATGTGCTCGTTCCGCTGCTTCATGGGTGTTGAAGTGCGTCTATACACACGTTTCAGGTAGCAATGCTACGGTTCCATGAACATTTTATGGCCTCAATTAAGTGAAAGCCTCATTAAATGTGTAGTCCCAGTTTTGATGAACGCTTTGGAAGAAGTTCAGGCTGGCGTCTTCATTTAAAGGGTGGCGCACCTTTTTTGACTTCTCCGTGCACCTTTACTGTAACGGTACGGATAAACCTGCAACGTGTTTAACACGCACAAACCCATCGTCATTTCTATCACCAGTAACACAATGGTGCCGACAGCCACCCTACTTTGCAAAAAACAAAAACCTTAAGAGTCACAGTGGGCGCTAGCAGACGTGACCGCGCTGTTCTGTGGATTTTGATGCCCATCTATTTGCACTTTTATGGTTCCTAAAGTCAGGACTGGCAGAACGGGTTTTCGCTGTTTTCTACAGAACCGCTGATCCAAATAAATTGAGGTCCTCAGCAACACATACGCCAATCGTGAAATAGATCCGTCCATGGGTTGGCGAGATAATTGAGACTCAGATACTCAAATACACACACACAGGCAGAGACAGCTGTCATGATACACATACCTGCTGATATTTGCAGTAACTCCATACAGTTCTGAAACAGCGTTCGGAGAGTAAACAGATGTAAGGGACTATTGAGATAAAATATGATGTACGAAATCATGCCATACATCATTTTCTGTGAATCTCTCATGTTTAGGTGGGCGGTCTGAATCCAGACTGCAGGGAATAAATAGTATCAAAAAACGGTTTTGATTTAATCTCAATCCTGGTTTGTTTTACATATTCTATATAAACCTGAACACATGTATGGTGTTACTCTGGCACCAGCAGGAAATGGACCCAAAAGGCACGACCCACAGACAAAAGGGTTTAAGTAATAGTCTAACAAAAAGGGAACTGTCCAAAAAAAGAACTAGACAGAACAGAGTAACAAAAAACACTCGACTAAGCATGTGAGGGCAGATAATCAAAAAGGCGGGAAACACACGAGGGCAGGAAGTGAAGTATCTGAAATGAGAGACAAGGGTGAGTATACCAAAATAAAACAGGAAGACAGAAAATAAGAAAATCACAATTTAGACATGGGCTCAGGACGTGACAACATGTTGACTTGTCACAGTAGGAAAAGCAGGAGTAAAAAAATGAAATGTATGATGGCTGAATTGTGTCATTTAGCTGCTTCGGTTTCTGTCAGCGTCCTGATGTTGTGCATGCTGGTTCACTGTCACTGCATGCTGGGACACTTCAATAGAACAAACCCATCGTTAATGTTTTGATAACACATGCTCTTTCCACCATGACAAATAAAAATGTCTGCTGTGATAAAAGCCTTCTGTTTTTAAACCATCTTCGAAGACTAATTTAGCCGATTTGATAAATAAAGAAATATATGAAACTCAAAATTGAAAGACTCTAAAGTGCAACAGTGCAAAAGAGAATATTTTAAATAAATAATCACTGCTCGCAGAGAACACAAAGGCAGCTTTGAACAACACATAATGATACAATACATAATGATAATAGACAGACAAAGAAATAGTTTGACCTTAAAACCCGAGATAGAATAAAGAAAGAATAAAGAAAGAAAAATAACAATTAATTCAGTTTTATAGAGAAGCAGGTACAATAAACCCAAAGGTTTGGCTGCCTCTCACTGCTGATGAATTTAAATCTCATTTAGGCCAAAGTGCTCAAATGCTGTTAGGGGAGAAATATCAGATTTGTATCATTTTGGCAAAAGCTTCATGGTCCAGGTGTGAGGAGCGAAGAGGACAGACAGACGGATCATTTATAAATGAAGAGTTTATAATTCATTAATTAAATCCAGATTCTGTTCTGATGTCTTAAGACGGAGGGTCGCGAGGCCTTCTTCATTTTAAGGGGTGTTTTAAAACTTTAGAAAACTAAATCAAATGGTTATTTTTAAAGTTTGTATTATTATTTAAGTAATAAACAGGGTTAGGGTGAAGCTGCTATATTCACAGAGCCTTCCCTCTCTGCTAAACATCCTTCCTGTTCTGCCAGTCCTGAATTAGAAAAGTACGCAGTTAAAACAACCAGAGCTGATAGAACAATGGCCAAGCATCAGGGAGAAGAACACACTGAATGTGTCTAAAAATAAGTGTATATGACTGTTATAAAATATGCTAAAACATAACACAGAAAACTAATCTCTGATGCAATATTCACAGGAAATAATGTCCTCAAAATTCATCCTAATCGCTCGTTTTACGCAAACTTCCTGCAGCTATTATACAATTTATCAATTGTTCTGCACTGAATATAATATTACATATCCATAACATATGTCACTTAGTCAGGGGTCGTAAGTTTATTCAATGATAGCAAAGGGAAATCTTAAGGAAAAAGGTTGGGAGATCCTTCTGCACGACAACTTTCTCCATCACACTTTACTACTTTAATACAGTTATTCAGCTAAGATTTGTTCATTTATCAACTAAACAGGTGTGCTGCATTTTCAATGACAGCAAAACATAAAATATATTCCCTCTTGAGACTAAAGGAAATAAGAGTTGCAACTTCTTTATGTAAAAATAAGATTGAAAAAAGGTGAAATGTAAAAGAAACATCTTGTCGTATCTTTCAACATTATTTTCTACATAAAACGCTGCACAAAGCAGCCAACAGCAAAATCATGTAGCTGTTCCTCATTAAACAGGTCAACAGTCATTAAAGCACATGCTTACTTACACCACACACACCTGGAGCGATACCACCTGGTGCGAGACCAACACTCTGATATCAACACATCCTTTAACTGCACATTGCAGGGGGATGCAGCAGGAAACATAGAGTTGAAGTGTCTCTATGTCCACCAGCTTTTTAAGGACACAATGCATGCCAAATGAATCACAGTGAATCAGCCATGCTTTGCTGGCTGGAACAGCACGCTCACAGCGGTGGCAACGCAATCGAGGACAAGCTAACGGATGATGGTTTCGTTTTGAGGTGGTGGGGGGGGGAGGTTGGTGGTGCTGAGAGGGGACGCAACATCTGTCAGCCCTAAGGCACAGTCTCCAAATGGCTGCAATGAGCAGAGAGGCAAGAGCCCTGAAGCCCATGAGAAGACACAGCGACAGAGGAGGAGAGACAGGCTGAGAGACACAAATACAGACAGACAGAGAAATGGAGGGAGATGGAGACAGGTTGACAGCGTGTGAGACACAGAGATGGAAGAGGGAGAACAGAAGAGTTGTAAAGAAGATGGGGTGGGTGAATCTAGGTGGGCAAAGGGATTCCATCAATATTCTTGTACTTGCCTTAACGGGACATTGCCCACTCTCTCAGTATGGGAGTGAGAGCTATACAATTCAATGCCCCTGACACTGCCAGGATAAGGGACCTGAATTCCCCTCCAAAAGCATTAACTCAGGCTAACATAAAGTGTTCGGAATAAAAGCCTCCACACAATGGCATATGCTGTTATGCCATTTATTCATGAGCACTGTAAAGAATTCATTATTTCAGTAGCTCAACAGATCAAGATGTCTAAAGTGGGATAGCTGCTGGTTAATTATCTAAACGTATCTTGTTTGTCTTGCCTCTGTTCATTCACAAGTAATGGATCTGTAGCTCTATGTTTTCAGACACAGCATGTGCGCCTTGCAACTTATGTACTGCCATAAGAGGCAGCTAGCTTGCTATAGCTGAGATGGAAACCCAATTATACCGAAATGCGGAAACTGACATGTTACTGTTTGTCAGGTCTGGCAGGGGTCTGGTTGAGCTGAAATGTCAGGCAGTGTTCAATTAGCCTGGGCTTAAATGCCTCCGATCAAGAGACAGAAGTTGTGTTTAATAAGACGGATCAACTGTTGAAAGCATCCGATCGATGCAGTGGCCGAGGCAACGGGGAGATAGAAGTAATAATTATGAATATGTGGATCAACTCATTTTATTTTCACGTCCTTCAACTTGGAGCCACGTAGCATGATGGAGTTCGGTAGCCGGCGTTTGTCATGAATATTCATGGAAAGAAGAGATTGATTTGATTTGCTGGGGGCTGTCAATGCAGACAGTTTGCTAACATGGTTCCATATGGATACACAAGGCCCGCCTGGTACTTGAGGGGTTAACTCTCACAGTTAACTCCTTAGTATTACTGCCAGTCTCCCTCCTGTGTCTGTTAGCATTAGCGCTGTTATTGTTAATCATTTGGTTTATTGGCAGCTGACAGTGGCATGGTTATTTACAGGTATATGTGGTAATACATTAATCAATCAGTGACATAGACACACATTTAATGCTAGCTTTGATTTATGATGCAGGGTCAGTGTACTGACAGGTTGAAATGTAAATATCCTTTTACTTTGGTTTCCCACGATGAAAGAAAGTACTGCACACTTCACTCAGTGCATTACATTCACCGACTTCCATTTAGACTTACCGGAAAGTGCAGAAATATTCTCTCTAATAACACTGTTGATAGTCTCGGTCAGTTTAGCTGCACAGTTTATAATTACAAAACAAAGTCCAGGATGACCTGGGATTAACTCCCGCTCACACTTTATGCATAGATATGGGTATGAAGGGTTAATTACCGCAACTAACGCATTTAGTGTAGAGCATGTAGGAGAAGCAAAGGTGTTCGTAACCAGAAGTCCTTGTATCTGAAGAAAACAGAAGACATTAAGTTATTTATAGCATTACCATACCACTGAATGTGTAAGGTCATACATTTGAGATACATTAAAGTGCAAAGGACTTGTCAAGAATTGTGTGTGTGTGCAACGAGCGTAAAGAACAAGATCTGATGCATACAGATCTCTTCTATAAGCATCCTATCAGCAGAAGCTCACTGCCTCCAAAACTGTTTTTAAATTATGGTTAGAAAAACGTTGTCTCTGCAAACGTTCTGTTCATTGTTATCGCCGCTCTCTATCACAGTATCAACACAACAATTGCACGGCAACGGTCTCTTACTTAGTTTTGAGACAAGGCAAATCTTCCTACTCACTCCATATCACAATGAATGAAAACATATAAGCCATATTACTACAGCCTGATCAAGTCCAAAGCATCTCTCTGGCGGTGCTGTGGTGCTATTCCTTTGTGGGTGAACTGTTTCTATACGTTTCTTCTAGGTTCTTGGCGAGGCGCTTGGCAGTAACGACAGGAGACGTTGAGACCTTTTGCCGCTCCTACACATGTTTACGACTGACATTCATCAACCTCCTGCGAATACTTGACTCTCTCCTGGCTAGGCCTGCTCCCCTTTGACTGCCCTTTGGCTTCAATTATGAGAATCCAGTGGCTTAAAGTAACAATCTCCAAGAACTCTTTGGCGATAAGCGGTAATTGCAGATGTGTTTTTAGATCTGGTGATTTTTCTCGTGAGCAGAGGTGGACGAAGTACTCAGATCCTAATAGAGATAAGTCATTTTAGTAAAGTGTAGAAATACTGGTAACACTTTACACATAATATTTGTTAACTAGCTGCTTATAAGCATACCTACTATAAGCATATTGACTATTAGTCATTATAAAGCAGGTATTAAGGTATTACTCTGCATGACCATATTCCATTAACTAACAGTTTTCCCTCCCAATTACTGCTTATTGTTTACTGCTTTAAGTACAACCCCAGCCTTTCTTTCACCCTCAGCCTCTGCTAGTACGGGTGTGAAATAACCCACAGTTGCTTCAGTAGATTGGAGGAGTATTTATACAAAATAACCCATGGAATTATATTCCTTTTATATATATGAGCTAGAAGTGGTTTTGCAAAGTGATCTTTCCTTCAATGCCTTTGCCTTCCTGCCTTTCTTTTGCTGGCTCTTTGAGAAACATATGCACCTTGAAACATGTAGAGATGGAACATTTGAAAAATGCATAGTGGTTACAAACAAGCCAAAGGACTCTTAACTTGGTCAAAAGTGTTAGAAAATATACTTGTAAGCTTCAACAGGAGTTCTGAAACATACAGTCGTTGACAAACATGAAGAAAGCTCTTCTCAGATTATAGGACACATGTGAACTGGGATTGACCCCCTCACAGTCCCAGTTAGCTGTTAGCAGTTAGCTCTGTCATGAAACATTTATTTGAAATACAAGATAGCGACAGGCTCATGCTCACTCTGTCAAACCCAGTTCAAAACAGCAACCTCACGTGGATCCTTCTTTGTTTATGTTGCTTCTTTGCTTCTTTCTAGCTGTTTGTTGCTAAAAAATCTGAATAAACAGGAATTGTCTGAGACCAGTTTATTTACTTGTATTAAATTATTCCAAGCCAAGTCGCTCTCATGGAAAAGCTAGAAAATGGACTTAAATCTTAAACTCTTTTCTTTCTTTCTTTCCACATTTGAAATGTTTTTCCAATCTGAACCTACTTAAAGTCTGACAACAGCAAAACATCTATTTATTGCAGGGTGGGAAATTAGGCATAGATTTATAGAGATGAGTCACAATCCAATTACTGAGTGACTGTGCGAAATGGAAAGTATGAAGCTAATTTCATTAATATTTTATCTTGGAGTTTATACGACACTGTGGAACTAACTCAAGTATTCCTTACACATATCCTAAATGTCCTCCAGTTGGCACGTACACACTTAATTAACCTTTGTCATTTTTAACCTTTTTGGCCTCATAATTTACAGTCTCTCACACACACACACATATGCACTCACACACACACAGTGTACTATTCTACTGCCTCAATGTTATTCCCCTGCTATAAGTGTGCAAGTGTAGATTCTTTACTTATTTAGTATTGATAAGATAAGTGTTATGGCTAGTTCCCAGGACCGCCGTGTGTCATTAATACATTCTTAGAGTTGAGATTAGAAGTAATACATGTTCATAGTTTGTTTGTTGTCTTTGTCCAACACAGGGTTCCCCAGCAACATGCAGCTGTAGTTCATTTTAAGCTACACAGGAACAACAGAACTAAACAAAATCAGTTGACAGAGTCTGCATCAGAAGGAATGTAAACAGCAGCAACAAATCCCTGGTGAATAATGAACATTTGTAATTGACAAATGCTATTTAAAATGAACTTAAATGAGATAATGAGTATCATTGGGATTTTATTGCAGTTGTAGCTCAGAATGGCCTTTCTGAGTAGTGCAGTTTCATCACATCAAACACGAAGCTTCAACATCACATGGAAACGTTCCAAACTCAAGGTTCACTTGCTAGCTTTTTCCAGACATTTAGCATCTTGAGTTGCGATATCTGGAACAAGCTAGCAGAGGCGGTTTCTATTCCATTAACATTGATTTGTCAAATTACTGTTTTGAAAGTGAAGAATTAACCATCATTTTCAAAATCAGAATAATCATTGTTTTCCATATCCCTCATGGTTAAGCAATAAATAATACATTAAATGATAAAAGGATAAAGATCATGGTAGAGGTGTGATAAGTGGATTTAATTTGTTTTTTATTTTAAAAGTACTGATTATTGAGCTTAAAATACTCATAAGTGAGAACAATTGCAAATATGGGTTTTTTTTCCTAAAATATCTGCCCTGAGCATGACCACAGCCTTAAAAAACTTAAAATAAATGTATATTTAAAATATGGATACAAAGGAACGGGACATTTCCACAGAAACAAATCTTTCATTGTCATCTATATTCTGCTTTGTTTGAACTTCATGCAGTGCATTTTCAAGTTGTTGTTTTTCAGATTGATTCTTTTATTTTTTCACAAGATGGTGAAATCCAATATTCTTATTCAAGCCTGTCATGTGTTTGTGTTGGTACGCTGTGTGGAATGAGAGGAGCCAACACACAATTCATTTATGAGATCTCATGTAAACATTAACATGCAAAAGTTTTATTTTGATCCATTTTTGCATGCAGGAAAGCTGCATGTGGAGCGACTGTGGAGAGGGAATGACTATAGAATGCAAACAATGCAAAGCCCCCATATTTCTACTCCATCATTTCCAGGAACTGAATAACATTAGGCTACAAAAATCTTTTCTGTATTGCAGCATCTGTCCTCCACCCTTTATCGTATGTGGTTATGATTGAAAAGGTTAAATAAGGTTCTTATACAAGAGAAAAAGCATGCAGTTCTTGCATCAGAAACTGTAGCAATCTCAATATGTAGACATCTTTCCAGGGTGCAGGCCTATTAATCTTCATATTCCGATGTATATTTGTGGAATGCACATTTCTGTAAGCAGACGGAATGATATAATATTCCTGTAATCCCCCATATACCAAAAATACATCAGTCAATTATTAAACTGTCTACTATCCCAGCTGAGTTGCAGTTCCAGGGAATGAGCACAATGTTAATTGGGATTTGTAGTTCAGACGTTTGAGTGCATTTCATTGGATTGGTCAGCATGTGTCTCATGTATGGGGCATTACATTTGCCTTTTGTGATTGATGAACTGATGTTCGTAGTAACTGCTGTTACCCAAGCGAGTGTTGACAAATGACTCACCAGCATGAGAGACCAGAAGCACATTGCTGTACGGTGCCATAGTGAGAAGGATATTGACTGTGAGAGGAGTGTGTATTCTCTTTCTCACGGCTGTCTGATGATATAATGGGCACAGAAAGATTGTCATGCCAAAGGCCATCTCTAAACCCGTGTAAGCTCCTGTGTGCAGCGCAGGGACACAACTCCAGCTTGTAGCGGCCTGTATTTAAGAAAAAACTACATCACACTTTCATAATTTCAACATAAAAAAATAGCAGGTTAAATATTGTTTTGTCAATTTCAGTCTCATTTAATGCAATAAAAAAAAAAGCCTACCTCAGACAATAGACCGTTTTCAGAATTGATAAGTTGTGTAAGAGTTTACTTTGTTTTTACATTCCTGCATTACAATGTATAAACACGACTAGACATAAGTTATATGATACTTATGTTTTGTACTGTACAGTATCCCAAATGTTTACAACAATTTTTTCTGTCATTTAAATCAAGCTAACAGTCCATTTCATTCTGGTTCCATTTGTTCGCCTGTAACGGCGACGTACCGTCTTTGAGCAGGTATTAGCGGTGTGGGTCTCTGCCAAAAGCAGCCGTAAATTGACTTCTTATCCAGTTTTAAGCTACATTTTTACAATATACTTTTTAGATCTTAATCCTTTTTAATTAACTATACATTTTACCCTGATGAAAGATTTTAGTCTTCAGACTGAAGTTATCAGAAGAACAAGCTGAGCAAACGTTAGCTCCATCCTGTGTCCAGCAGTGAAACACAGATGTTGTACTTGAAACCCCTTTATTCAGTGTTTTTACCGGTTTTGTTCACCAAGTCCGTTTGTTTAGGAGTAGACCTGTGTGGATAGTTCGTCTCCCAGTAAGAAATCCCTGAATGTCTGGATGTTAAGTTATCAGAGAAACAATCTGCGAAAACGTTAATGTTTAGCTCGCAGAGACCTGAAATTTGGTAAAAACCTTATGGAGGACGAACAATGAATCCTAACCAGGACTGAAATGACAAAATCCCATGATCTGCTACTTCAAGACACCACCAAACTCCAAATGTTGTTATTGTTTCATGCAAACGTACAATCTTGAGACTTCTTTTTGCAACCAGTGGAGTCCCATTAGAAATAATGCAAGTTTAAGGCACTTGCATTGGCTTTAATTTTCAGACCCAGAGGTTACTGTTTGCCATTAAGAAGTGCAGTCTGTAGTGTGAGGGGCAGATCCCAGGACAAGAAAGTCAGCAAATCACTCTGATCGTTCATAATCGAATAAGTCGACTCAGATGAGTGTTTTAACATTTCTGGATGGAATCCTCTTTTCTCCAATCTTGGCTTTGGTGGCCTTTTGTCTGTTATGAGCTGACCACTAATCATCTATAACTTGTACCTTAGTCAATATGAAACTTTAATGAGTGTATCACTTTAACACATCCACAAGCATGCCTCTCTCTGCGACTGTACGCCCTCCTAATGATGAGGTCCACTGATTCAATTATGTTTGCATATGATATTATCTGGAGATTTCTTTTGTTTTTGTGATTTTTCTTCTTGGGAATGTGCCAGAATTTGGCAAAACATGTGGAAACCTCGAAGAAAAGAAAGAAGCTCATGGGAAATTAGTGCTTTCAAGGCCTGATTGAGTATCGGCGGACAGACTGGAGAGAGATACAAACGGCAGAAATGTGAATGATTAGGCCCACACAGCCACACCACTTACACAGAGGAAAAACACACACATTTGCTGCAAGATTTATCAAACTCATTTTATCATCAAGCCTAACAGATACAAATTGTTATTTGAGTCATCATCAGTGGAAATCGGACTGCCGATTACAAGTTTTTAACATGCTAATGCGCTGCCTCTTGCAGTAATACACTCAGATATGGTAATCAGTCTTGATTGACTTGTCTCTTTGTGCTCGGTTTCTTTAATACTGCAGACATTGCTTCTATTAACTGTCGAAAACCACAAGCTCCACCAACCTGCTAATGTTGTCCCTAATCTCTCATCCTGCTGTCATCTTCAGATCATGCTGCTGACTGACCCAGAGGTGGAGAGCAGTCTACTGATCAGCTCTGATGAAGGGGCTACCTACCAGAAGTACCGGCTGAACTTCTACATCCTCAGCCTGCTCTTCCACCCCGAGCAGGAAGACTGGATTCTAGCTTACAGCCACGACCAAAAGGTTAGAGAACTGTTAAGGCTAGTTTAGCGGTCGGTTTTCAAAGGTATCAAAAGAAGCTAAATCAGATAAGAAACAGCAGTGTGAGGGTGCAGTGCCTCAGAGTTAGTTAGAGGTAGTTAGATATGTGAGAACCTGTAACACAAGAGTGTGGCTCAAAGCACACAGTCAGAGTTCATGAAGTTAATTTGAGGAGGATACATGGATTGTATAATCATGTTGTTAAAAGTTCACTAATACAAATTTTGAGGGAGCAATGGAAAATGATGACATACTGATAAGTCAAAGTGAAGTCAAAATGAGGAGACAGTAAGGTCGTATTCTGACTTCTGAAAATATAAATCATTATGTTCAAAATAAGAGCAACTAATCCATCATTTTGTTTCAATATTTAACATCTAAGAAGATAAGAACAATGCATTTCTCACCCTAAATCAAAAGTTAATGTTTTACTTCAAAAGAATATTGATCTAAATTATTAAGCTAGACTAACAAAACTTTTAAATCAACATTTTGACTTATAGTTCAATTTAATTCAGTAAGATCTACTCATGATTTTGAAATGTTGACCAAATATGTCTGTAGCATTTATCAAGAGCTGACATTGGATGTCTGGTCACATTCATAATCTTGTTACTTAAGCTTTGATCACAAAAAGTCTAATATAAATACAAAGTTTGTATTTTTATTTGACATTTTGACTTTTTTCAAATGAGGGGTGCCTGATTTAAAAAGCGATCGTGCCCAAAAGGTTGATCGCTACACCGATCGCGAGTGTAGTGCGGGTAGATCGCGCACCGCTAAAAAAATTAGTATATATATATATTCCCCCAACGGAACTCCACACCCACTGAAATTCAAGTTTTTCGTTTTGTTCTTGTCTTACGCGTTCACATCCCCTCCTCCGCTCCTACAAACACACGTGCGCACACACCTACAGTCAGAGATAGAGCGGAGGAATGGAGAGGAGTGAACTACGCACCAGCACTGTCCGTCCGTCCGTCCATCCGTCCATCCGTCTGTCCATCGCAGCATTTTTAATACAGGTAGATCGCTTGGACCTGCTCTCAAGCAAAAAAAAAATTATTATTATAAATTAAATCATATTGTAGAAAAGGTATCTAAACAAGTGTAATTGTGTTATTGTTACTGAAAGTCAGGTACATTTGAAACACAGCCATATTTGTGCTCAGTCAAAAGTCTTAACTAAAAAGTGCACCTTCAGAATTACTATAATATATCTTAGAGACACAGTGCAAATGGTTTTTAAATAAATAATCATCTAAGGAAGCAAAGTGCAAGATATGCAAAAATAATTATATCTGTAAAATACTGACGCAGTGAGAGATAGAGAGAAAGAAAAGAGAGAGGTCAAATTTATAGACATTTTAAAATACCGTTTGCATTAATAAAAAGCTTTTCTTGCAGCTCAGCCCATTTGGGTCTAATGTTTCAGTTGTGATGAATAATGAAGGCATTCTCCTTTGCTGAGGAGACATCCGTGTGTGTGCGTGTTTTTGTGAGTGTGTGAGTGTGTGAGAGTGTGTGTTTGTGCAAGCATGCCTCCTGCCTCTGAATCGACTTTCCGTACTTGAAGGAACATCACACATTCATTGTGCAGCGAGTTTAATCACACACAAACACACACACACACACACACACACACACACACACACACACACACACACACACAATCCTACAATTTGCTATGTGATAACTCCGAGATGCCTGAAACCCATAAACACCATCACATTTTTAATTCACTTTCAAGTGTTTCCAGCCATTTATCATTTCAGTTTACCTGTTTTAGAATTCAGCTGTGCCTCCAATTTACTTGCTATAAATGACTCAGACTGAATGCAGAGCATGAATAAATGTAAAATCGGGCTTGGGTTTTCAAACCTCTCTTAAATGATAATCATAAGCCATAGATATGATGGGGTTCATGGGTCTAAGGCATCAGAAGTCATCACACAGTTTCCTCAGCCTTTATGCATTCAGATAATTATGTAGCATATAAAAGACTCATAAATTGTATTTTGGATCAAGACTGGCTAAAAATGAACGAACAAATCTTTTGTACCAATTCTTTTACAAGCTCAATACATACCAGGTCGACCCTGGTAAGTATGCCTCCAGGAAATAGTCACATGCTGAAACTCTCAGTCCGACATTGACAAGAGCAAAAGTGAATATCATGAGAGACTACGGCAGTAGAAATATTTGTCCCACCTAGAAACGATATAAGTGTAGACGATAAGTACTCAGAGGGCTTTTCCATCTTTTTGTCAAATGTCCATACATTTTTCTGTAGACATCATAACATGTCTTTAGGTTATAATAAAGAGGCTACAGAGAGAAATGGAAAAAGTTCAAGTTGCCTCTATTTTTGAAATATAGAGGCAACCCTCTCTGAAAAGTATTATTGTAACACTGTCTCCTAAAAATTCCGTTCCCATGCAACAAAACTGCATTCTCAATTACGTTTCAAGGGACACAGGGTTTCTCCCGGACTACAGCAGCAGCTTTAAATGCGAGGTTAATGGTGTGATTTTAAACATAACTACTTGGTTCGGTTAGGTAAAAGATAATGGTTTGCGATATAATAAGTATGTTTGTTACGTAACTTAAGTTAAATAATGGAAGTTACATAAATTGGGTATGTGACGTAAGTTAACTTGTAAATTAATAAGTTGAATTTTGGTTACACTCGGGACACGAACAGCATTCTCCTGGATGACATTCCTGTGTTTATTTGACTAATCCATCCATTTCGACCTCTTTATGCGGACATAAGCAGACTTTGATCAGACGTTCTCACTCAAGTCTCTAAAATAACACTCTGACGTGCAACTTGACACATTAGCCAAAGCTAACTGATTTAGCTAGCAGTCAGTTAAGACACAACAGCCAACAGTATTAAGGGAATGCCCTGAGTTCAGTATGTCAGACAGTTATTTCCTGACTGGCTACATACAAGGTTCTGATAAAAACTAGCAACAACAGCCTTAAGCTAACCTACACCTTCTGTAAGTCGTACAGAGGTCGAGCTTGTACCTTAGAGACTAAATTCAAGGTTTCTAAAATTCTAATTCTAAATTCTAAAATATCCAGACTTTCATTGTGTTGTATGCATAATTATTCATGTATATTCTACATACAATTATCTACAGCATACTATGTCCATAGCACATTAACTGTACTGTTCAGTATTTAAAATGCAGTAATACATGTATACATACGACCTAACATATTTACACAGTGCTGCTTTTTCATCCAGTGCATCGTCTCCAACCCCCTCAAATATATGTTGTGATCCCTTATGGGGTCCCAGCCCCTAGATTGGGAACCATAACCCTACATGATGAGGTTAACATTGAATATAAGGTAAATCTGATGATAGGAATGCATTTACTTTGTCTAAGAAACAATATATATATTTTCATTATACAACAGTGTTAAAAGTCCATAAATGCTACAGCATTTAGCAAACAAACTCTCCTTTAATATCTATTGGGCTTCTGAGGCATCTCTTCTCCCCAATATCACTGATGCTCGGTACCAATGATGTTCTGGGCAGCTTTAATCTCCCGCTGCAGAGTTCTCCTTTCCTGGGCCGTGCACTAACCATGCCAAGTTGTAATGTTTCCAGTCAGGATGCTTTATATTGCTCTTCCGTACAAGTTAACAAGATCTTTGCGGAGGAACTTCGGAGGAAAGTCGTTTTTGAGCTTTATTCACTAGGATGGATACGTGTGATGACCAAGTCAAGTTGTTTGTGATGCTGATTCGCAGGAACTAAAACTGTTCACTTGCTCCACCACAGCTCCACTGAGACAGAAGTGTATGTCTTCTACTCTTTTTTTTCTAAAATCAATGATCAGTTCCTGGGTTTTGCTGACGTTGAGCAGTAAGTGGTTATCTGAGCAGCACTCTGTAACATTGTTGATATCCTATGAAGTCTCATCATTGTTTGAAATCTGTCCGATGAACGTAGTGTCATCCGCAAACTTCACAACAGAATTCTTTTCATGTCGACGGTTGCAGTCGTGGATGTACAGCGTGAACAGGAGGGGGCAGAGCACACAGCCCTAGGGGGCTCCGGTGTTCAACAGTAGAGTGGAGGAAGTGTGACGACTAATCCGAATTGCCTGAGGTCTGTTTGTGAGGAAGTCCAATATCCAGTTGCAGTGTGGTAGTCAAGCCTAGGGGGGAGCAAGTATGCCAATCAGTTTCATGGGGGAGATTGTATTGAATGCTGAGCTGAAATCAACAAACAGCATTCTAATGTAAGTGTTATTTTCAACATGTGTGAGGGCTGAGTGGAGGGAAGTGGAGACTGCATCCTCTGTGGATGTGAATTGAGACCAACTGTAGGGCATAACTTGACAGATCTGTGGGCTATTGTGAAGGTTTCAGTGAAACAGGCTGTGGTTGAGAAACAAATTATGCTGCGTGTTCACTCCCTATATGTCAGGTTTCGACTCCCTCACCCACCCGCTCCCCTATCCGTGCCCTAACTGGCACACATCGTCTCCACCACAAAACTGCTTCTCTTTCACTTTCCTTACCTCCTTTTGGCAGTGCTGCTTCATTTGTTGATTGCGAGAGCTTTGGAGGTTGTAAAGGCTGCTTTGACCCCTCCACTCCCTCACTTCCCCCGTCTCCTGCTCTCTGGCTCTTCACTGTCACTTGCTTGGCTACATACTAACTTGCTGCAGGAGGATAATTAGTCAAAATGATTTGCTGCATCCCCCCACTCCCCACACTCACCCCTTTCCGCTTGCATCTGCTTAGCACAGCTTGGCATGGAAGTCATGGAAATGTCAACACCCGTGACGTCTGTCTCCCTTTTTGACACGAGAGTATACACACACCAGATGTAATAGTCACATTGAATATATAGTTAGCATATGCCTACTTTGGAGTAATCCAATGAAGCAAATACAATGAAGGAACATACATTTACTTCACATGTCAGGAGTGTAGAGAAATGTAAAGTCTTATTAGCAATAGTAGTTTATAGTCAGCAATAACCCTTATCTTTTGTTTTTGTGATGTTAAAAGTACAGCAAAATATAAGTACTCAATAAAGATAAACTCTTTTAATAGCAAAAATTAAAGAGAATTATTGCTTTGACGGCGGTGATTATTTGTATGGGATTTAAGATGGATTTTCATGGATGCTTTTCAAATGCAGGCCAATACGTTACCCTTTGGGATAGACTAAATGAATGTAATTAGAAAATAAATGAATAAAAACAAACAGAATCACATTTGTGTGTTCTGCTAATAAATGATGATGTGTGGTTGCTTTAGCTTATATGAGATAAAGTCCAGCTTGAAACACTGAAAGAAATTTTATGTCTTATTAAATTCCAGCTGTGAGCTCCACAGTAAACTGATTTGTTATTGTGCTTTGTCAGAGAATGCAGGTGTGTTTGGAGACTAAAGGACATCAAGTAAGTCAATTAGTGAAGTTGTTCAGCAACCAACAGTCTACGTAGGCAGATTGCAAATTGTTTATTTGGTGCACTTGGGGTTAGGGCGCCGACAATGACCGAAAAAGACCCTTTTGTCTGGGTTAGGGTTAGGGTTAGGGTTATCTGGCCAGGGACATTTGTTGCAAGTCTCTCTCCCTTCATTTCTTATCATCACTCTACTGTCAACTATCAAACAAAAGGTACGCCCTACATAACTTAGACTGATAACTTTTAATTTTGCTGAACCAGATCTTAAAGTGTCAGAACATTTACATTTTGAGAAAAAAAACATTTACTTATTACGAATGACTACTTACTTGTATAGTAGGCAGTAGCCATGTATATAGTAATTTATTTGCATAACTTAAGACATATCTATCTCCACCTCAATAAAACAAAGGTGAATAGAGTTTTGTTTGTGGTGCTCATAGTATTGTTTACTACTACAGACCTGACAAAATATCACATTATAAAGTGTTACACAACCACCAGACACAGAGAAACATTAGCATGAATTTGGGGCCATGTTTTTGGCCAGTGGATGTACGTACATGAAAATCCAATATTCACCCCCTTTTAGCTCTGTTTTGGTCTTTACTAACTGCTGAGAAATATAAGTTGTTCTTAAACTGCTAAACACACAATGTTCACCTGCTAGTCACCGACTTTGTCTGTCTGCTTTTTGGTGCTTAGCAGGTCGCGTAGAGTCAGTTTAAATGAGCTTTTTGCTGAAAACAGCTGCATCTGGAGAGGGGGCTGATGAAAGCCGTGAGAAAGAATCAAACAGAAAATATGTTGGTCAGAAAACAACATTGGAAAAAAAATTAATTGGAACGGCAGGGTCCTGTGATAATTCTCTGCTGGTTTGGCCTCACCACTGAACCTTTTCATATTACACATAATCAATGATCCATTGATATGAAAAAAATAATTAGTGCAGCTTTAAAAAAACAAAAAAAAAATTTATATTAATCTCCAGATGTGAAAGAAATGTCATGGGTGATTTTTCTTTAGTCAAAATTAGGTCCAATAAAAAGACGTTTTCTTTTTTTCTGTTGATTAAAAAAATATACAATTCGTCAGTGCTGTGAGCACCACAAATGGAATTATATTCACCTCAATCATTGGAATGGATGGAGAAATATCAGTTGGAAAGATCAAACCAAAACTAATGGCATTTCTAGAAACCACTAGTTAGAAAATATTGGATATGTATCTTGATATTTTTGTGACTTTGGTGAACCAACCCTTTCACCTCTAAACTGCGTCCCTACAATCTCTAATGTTTATATTTTAGTTGTAGTAGTTTGGCATATCTACTGTATTATAATGTATTCTTTATATTGTGTATTGCATTTACTCCTGTGTGATGTTTGTACAAGAACACCAAGATTCAACCAAACTGCTGAAACTCTGAGAGCCTCTGCTGTCTGATAATCTTCAAGTGGATCTGATCCTCTGTGTTTACTGAGCTCTGATGTTAACCGGGGCTGTAGTCCGTGTTACGTTACGTTAGTTTGTTTATTGGACTAAAAGCTAAAGTGGCAGAAACTAGAAAATATTCATCCCATCTTCCCGGTGGCGGCGCTGCTAGGGGAGCAGCCCGTTTGGGGGGAGAGAGGCCGAAGAGACTTGAGCTCAGCCAGAACAAGCCCCAGCCCTGCAGTCACAGCGGGCTGCTGGACCGGTGTAACAGCAGCAACAGGGAGTCTGCAGTTCCCCAGTGCTGTGGCTGAACTCCAGCTAACTGCTAACTGAAGCTACGCTGTTTCCCGGGGCTGCAGACACATATACACTCAGAGAAACAGCCTCCTGGCAGCTAAGAGGATGAAGAGAGGTGGTGCGGGTGGTTTTGTAGTTTCTGCCACTTTGAATGGAATCCAATAAACAAACTATAACACATGACACAGAACATGGCTGTAATATTTACAAGTGAGTCAGGCCGCTGTACTTCTTCTCCCTCTGTACTGAGGCTGCAGCTACAGTGACTCACTATCACCTCCAGAGGATATCTCTGGAACACAATGATGTCTTTGACACATCGTCAACACTTCAATCTTGTTTTAATGTTTTAAGTTCAAATTCTGGCATATCTTACACATTGAACCTTTAATATTGACCTCTAAAATTCAACTTAAATCAAATGAAACACAATCATGGAAACAGATAATAATTATTAGTTTGGATAGTTGCACATTCACAGCTTTCACATGAATTCTTTGCCCATTCTGTGTCGTGTAGTTAAATCTGAGCAATGCACTGATTTACTGACTTGTGAACAATGGCTGTATTGAGACCACCCACCACGTTTGGGCTCCTCTCCTCATCACTCCCTCCCATTCACAGGCTTGTAACAGTAAGGAGCATTTCTCTAGTGCAGGATTACCTACGCCCTGCAAATATTTCTTTATGGTTTCTTTTTTTAGCTAGGAGGTCATTGTGTGTCTGTGTATGTAGCAATAATCTCTGTAAGGTTTCTACAGTAATGGGTAGTCATGTGGGAGAGCAGACAATACGTGTATCCTTAAATGTCCTTAAGCCATGTTATTTATCTGCAGTGTTTGAATCTTATGTAAATTAAAATCTAATTTAGTGAATTTAAATAAAGAACTGTATGTGTGTGTGTGTGTGTGTGTGTGTGTGTGTATGTGTGTGTGACACTGTGAAATAGTTTGTCTCCCAGTGCCTGTTACACTGTGGCAGTTAAAAGGATCAGCAAGTAAGTAAATCAAAGTATGAAAACTAACCCAGAGAAAAGTCCTGTGCAAACTCACATCATTTTGAGGGCTAACGCGTGTATAGTAAAATGGCTTGTGTCGTACAAAATGTTAAATTTGATTGGCTGTTAAGATGGTATGTGAATGAATACTTACTGGTTGTCTTTCTACAGCTCTACAGCTCGGTGGAGTTTGGGAGGAGGTGGCAAGTGGTTCATGAGAGAGTGGCTCCCAATCGTTTCTACTGGTAAGTACAGACATTTGGACATTGTTAAACAAGTTGTAAGTTATATGAAATGATAAACTACATATACAATAATTTATGACACGGTACTGTTTTTTGTTATATTAAGGTCAGGGCTGATTGATAAAAAAATGTAACTCTAGGCCTATATTTGTGACCTACATAGTATTAAACATCGTAAGCATATTATAATGTATTATGTTTCTACATGAAAATAATCAGATACAAATATGGAGCTGATATGACATATAAAATATTTTCACTTTTGTATACATTTAGTAAAATAGTGGTATACTTGATACATAGTACATTTTTCAAAATGAATTATGATTGGTGATTGATAACAGATACATAGTTACATAGATACATAGCTCATTTACGTTAATGAGGACAAACTGCTGCCGACAAGATAATGTTACATGTACAGACTGACACCACAAGCTCACCGGTCCAAATACTAGTGGTCTGCTTTCTAACCTTTGAGGGTTATAAGCTTTAAACAATTATATGATGAGCTTACATGTTTATCTGGGACATTCCAGTTTAATAACCTGCAACTATTGGTCATTTACACTTTCTAAGTAAATGACCCTGCACATCATTGTCACGGTGTGGTGAAGGTGAGGACCCAAATGCAGTTCACTGGACGACTATGTTATCAAAAAACGAGCTTTATTGAAAACAAAGCCGAAGCTGACAAAGTACAAAAATATAAAGTAACAAACAAACACAAACCGAGCAGGACACGAGCAGGACACGAGCAGGACACGAACAGGACACGAGCAGGACACGAGTAGGACACGAGCACGACACGAGCAGGACATGACGTAACATGAATGACAATCCCACAAAACACACTGGGGCAGACAGGGCTAAATACACAAACACCAAACGAGGGAACAAGACACGGCTGGGGAGAAAGGCAGAAACACAAGGGCAGAGTAAATGGACACAGGAGGAACACATTAACAATCAGAAGGAGATGGTAAAGACACAGACAGGAAGTACCACTAGACATATAACAAGGGGGAGTGAACACTTCAACATAAAACAGGACACCAAAGAACAAGCAGATTGTTACAATCATTCAACCACCAGGATTGGTCAGGCGGTCTTGCTCGCTCGAGGTACCACTAACTTGATTTGTTCAGGTCCTATGCCCCCGACCAATGGGCTATCTTGTCCCTGACCGCTCAAGGTCAATGCCTGACCTCAACGTCTCTGCCTCAACCAGCTACGCAATTACGTGAAAATGTGATATAATCTCTAGAGAGACCTCACCGCTCTCCTTGTCTTTTTGAAAAACAAAACCTTTCAATCTTTACCTTTTCAAACATTAAAATGATACAGAGTTAAGTTTCTTTTTTGAGGAAACCATCTTTGACTGCGATTGTAGCAGCATGCAGAGAGGCAGACCAGTCAACAGCCACATGATAAATGTTTCAGTTTGGCCACCTCACAGCAATACTTTTTATTAGCTAGCAGACTAAAAACAGCTGTCATGTTAACAGGAAAAGTCTACCTTAGGTGACTAGTGCTTTTCTTACAGCATGTTCAGACATTAAAGGTACAATGTGTAAAATCCAGAATTTTAATTATAATTTTCAACAGAATGTGAAGGTATGTAAGGTTGACGTTATGTCAGAGCCTTCTATGTGTTGTGTTGCAGAGATATCTACTGAAGTTAGCATGCTAACTGACTAGCGCCGGCTCATCTTGTAATACCACTTGTGCCTCTAGAGGCGATAGTGAGTCACAGCCTGACACTAGTACTAGTACAGAGGGAGAAGAAGTACAGCTGCTTTGACTTGCTCGACAGCCATGTTCTGTGTATGGTCCGTGTAGTTTGTTTATTGGATTTAACGTTGATAGATTATAAGTGTTATTTTGACCGGCTCTCAGAGTTCCAGCTATTTTGTGGAATATAGACACAAAGGTATATAAACATAGGTTAACAAACTATAGTAAGCTTTTTTTTAAACAATTGATGAGATAGTATGGACCCAGTAGTAGAGGTGAAAGGCTGCCCCCTATGTCTTTTGAGCAGGTGGCTCGGAACTATACATTGCCCCTTTAATAAAAATAAAAATAATAATTAATACTAATTGATTTTACAATATAAAAAGAATAAGTTATAAAGCTGCCATTCTGATTCATTTGAGTTCAAAGGTTTAGTCATGTATAGGATTTGTCCATAGTTCAGAAAACTCTGGAAAACTTTTGAATGTCTACTTCCTGACCACATATAGCTTTGAGAATGTACAACAATCTTTAAAGATATAAAGCAATGTCAATTCTTGGACATACTGTATCTATTCCACGCAGTTCTAGACACACTGTTGCATTGTTGTTACGAAACAAGAAATGCGTGACGACTATCACTAAAACTAATGTTGAACTCATCAAATGAAGAGCACTTTTGACATTGTAAATGTCCTTGACAGACTACATCATTGCCTCTCCACAAAGTGAGGAGCAGCTGAGCCAGAGAGCTTTTTAAGATTTTCATTATTCATGTGTCTGACATGCTTGATCTTACTCTTTGGCAGACAGTTACATTATATGACTGACAGTGTTCAAATTCAGTTTTGAGTGCATTTGGGAGTATTGTTATCCTTTGAGATGAAATAAAGTATACAGAGTTTGAAATAATCTCTGTCTATCTGCAATCGCTTAATGTTTAAATTCTTTCAGATGATTACTTACTTAACTTTTAACTGTTACATTTACCATTATTGTTCCCTGCTCTCCCGTCCTTCCCCTAAGCTAAATGGTATTTTCATCATCAGGTCACAAGTGCTGTCCAACTTAGTGGTATCTAGCATGTCTGGACTCTATACAGTAACTAACTGTAACAAAAGCGTTGGACTCAACAAACTGTCAGGGTGGTAACAAGCTGGGCAGCCAGTAGTGAAGGGAGCCTGGAGGGCTGATGCTGCAGAAGCTGTCAGAGTTCTATTTTGGGACGCACACTGTGCGGTAGGTGTGGTGGTAGCCCTGGTAATGAGGCTGCAGAGGGAGCTTTTGTCTGCTGTACATGTGGCCACCAAACATGTAAATAAGATGAAGAGTCGTCAGCTCATTTGCGATTTGGTCAACCTGAGCAGTGCTCAGTCACACAGCGCAGGTCAGTTGTGTAAGGCAGCGAGTTAAACAAACAGCACTCTAAATTCTATTCACTCATTCAGCTATAAGTGGTTTGTGAGATTATCCTGTGCAGCCGTGAAATGTTTTCTATATGACATTACAGACCTCTACAAGAACCTCTCCACCTGTTCTGACATCAAGTCTCCTCAGAGACCACACAGCTGTCCAAACATACACACACAGAGACAATACTGCAGGCCGGAAAATTAGAAGCTGAGCTTACCACCACTTAGTGGTAAACAGATACAAACTAGAGAAATCCACTAACTCAAAAAGTTAATCTTTGCTTCCTGCACACTGTTCATGGTACCTGAATGGATTATTCAGTGGAAATGGAAATGTGGTTTGGATAAGTAGACTGTTCTATTCACAATTGTGTTTCATCTGGGAAATCACCAATACTACGATAAGTATAATGATTAGACGCTATGGTGGTCTCTCACTGAGTCTGCTTCTCATTCTCCTCACAGAGACCCCCTTTATTCCTCTTTATGTGTGGAATACCTGTGGACACATTATCTCTTTTCTCTCCCCCGTCTCTCCCCGTTCTCCCTCTGTGTGTACTGCCTTTGCTTCTCCTCTGATCCCCCAGTCTTTTTAATACATATTTAATGCCGTAATGATTATATGCTATTCCATCTGTGGACATCCCTACTGTAGAGAGAAAATCAATGGCTTTTCCTCTCCTAATGATGTCAGGAAACATCTTCCTCCATCCGTCCGGGGGAAAAGGAGGGCTCTAAACATTTAGAACACGCAGTAAACCCCAGGTCCTTTTTCCTCACACTTTAAATGACCATCCACAATGAAGACAAAGACACAGCAATTCCTGCTGATGTTCACCACAACTGCTTTGTCTTAACCTGAGCTCGTCTTAATCTGTCTTTAGTTTTACATTTGTATGACTTTGCGGGGTGCAATATTTCAGGTCAGATGGCAGCTACTCTACTGTAGGTGGCATCTGCAGGAAGGCAAAAGACCAGTGGTGATGTTCCTGAAACACATGTGTCTGCCTTTCAGGTCGAAAATGGGTCTGGACAAAGAGCCAGGCTTAATTCACCTGGAAACCAGCATCTCTGAAGGACGTGAGTAATTGAATTCCGAGTTCAGCGCTCCATTTTCTCGTGTCTTTGTACTGTATCGTGAGCATTGTGCTAAAGTAGAGAGGAATTGGGAGTTGTGTGGACAATTCTGCTAAAGGGTAATGCAAAGGGACAGCATAAATGGCCAAGTCTGGGGACACACAATGACAATGGAGAGAAAAGTAATGCATATATTAGAATTCTTTTAAAAGCAAGTGATTTAGCTCAGTGGCGCTCACGTAGGTAAAGAGAAATATCACTCTTCCTACTGAATGACAATGAACACTGGGATATTGTGGGTTGATATATGGTAGTTGACTTGATTTGATTGCTGAGTCTGATGTTCATGTGACCACCACTAAGCCAGAGGCAGACTAGTATTTGACGTGATAATGTACAGTCATCTCATTTAGCCACGTAAAAAGCTTCAAAATTCACAAATGTGGTATTTACTGATGTTATTTATCTTGTAGAACAAAACCTTAAAATCTCTTCAGCTTGTATTAAGCACATGCCTTATTTCCAGCATCAAACCAAAAACCCATGAAAAAATATTATTCAATGTATTATTATTATTAATATTATTCATTTTAATTTGTATTATTATTATTATTATTATTATTATTATTATTATTATTATTATTATTATGTGAAATGTAGGATCAAGCATTGTCAGCTTGACCCATACCAGGGACTGAAAGTCAGCATATCTCAGCCTCTACTTCAGTTTTGACCAATATTTTCTGAATCTGTCTTGTGAGCCCCCTAAAGGCCCTGTCACACATATCCGTATGGCAGAAATGTATGATATAAGGTATAAGTAGTATTCGTTAAGAGCTCACTGTGTTACGCTGGGGTGCGTTGTTGAACGCTGATGTTTTGAGCATGTTCAAAATTACCGGACGTACCCGACGTGTGCTTCATAAGATATGCAGACGTTACGCTACGTTAAACATACGTGAATACGGAATACGTGAATACGTGAATACGTGAATACGTGAATACGTGAATACGTACGTGAATACGTACGTGAATACGTACGTGAATACTTACCTATGTAAGGGTTGGAGTACACTTGTTGGAGTACCCCTTTAATTCATAAATACTGTAATATTTCCTCTCAATTAGCTTTAAGAAAGCCTTCAAAGTATCAGTGCAACTTTTCTGTCAGAACACTCTTTTTTAGGCCAACACAATAGAGAAAAGACAATCATACAAACACACATAGCAAACATCAGTGGTGTCAGATATCGCGGTCACACAGCCAGAGACTATCACTATTGATCATGTGCTTGCGGACAAAACCGACATATATTTGGCAGAGGCTAATATATGGGGACAGGCCCTCTCCCAGCGCTGCGATTGAAGGCAAAGAAAGCAATTGGCCTCTCTGGTCATCCGTCTTCCCCTCCGCCCAGTTCCTCCCTTACTGGGACCACTTTATTGACACGAGTAATGTAGGAGGCCAAAAGTGGCCACTTGGCTCTGGTTGAAGGCTGCCCTTCTTCATTGGCTGAAACCATTACTGATGCCATGGCTTGACGTGTGTGTGTGTGTGTGTGTGTGTGTGTGTGTGTGTGCGTGTGGGTGTGGGTGTGTCTGTGTCTGTGTCTCTGTGTGTGTGTGTGGGTGTGGGTGTGTCTGTGTCTGTGTCTCTCTGTGTGTGTGTGTGTGTGTGTGTGTGTGTGTGTGTGTGTGTGTGTGTGTGTGTGTGTGTGTGTGTGTGTGTGTGTGTGTGTGTGTGTGTGGGAACAGAGGCGCTGTATGTCACCTGCAAGCTGCAGAACTGCACAGATGCCAACAAGAGCAAACCATTCCCCGGCTACATTGACCCCAATTCTCTGGTGGTACAAGATGAGTATGTGTTTGTCCAGGTAGGTAATTGTCCAGTGTGCTCAGTGAAAAACAATGTATGAGACAAAGGAATTTTGTAAGGACATTTTTCAAGGTCATTCTTAGAGAAGTGTTATTAGTGCATATGTATGTGTTCCTTTGGTGGAGAAAAATGCTTTGTCTGTTTTGTTTATGTGTCTCCCAAATGTTTTCACTCAACGGTTTCATCACTTTAAGGTGTCAGCCGCAGGAAGGCCAATCTACTATGTGTCTGCTAAAAGAGATGTCTTCACACCAATGAAGCTGCCCAAGTACACACTGCCCAAGGTAAATATACCGGCTGAATAAAAAGACCGTAATAATCCAGATTGTATCATGGGTCACCAAAAATATAAGATACAAATGTCAAATGTAGTGAGTAGTGCTGCAGTTGGTGGAAGTTATCTGCGTTCAATGCTCTGTTTGGTATGTGGGCTAAAGTTGCAGTAAGGCGTCACTTCATCGCTGGCTCTGCGTGACACTCACTCTCTCTGTTATTTATGGGCAAATCAAGGCCAAAAGTAACTCTCACAGTGCTTCCACAATTGTTATTCCGTGCTGCTCCATGTGCGCATGGCTTCGCTTGTCACGTCCCCATTGACAATTAGACATGTTTTATTCAATCAAGCCCTAGGCGCCTCGGTTGCTGTCGGCTCACTGCAAGGTGTTATTGGCACAGTCAGAGGTAGATGAAGCACACAACCAAACAGCATGGCCTCAGCTGCATAATCTCTGCCCAATTAAAGCCTGACATGTTAGTGTTAACGCTTGTAGTATCCTCTTAGTTAGAATGTGTCTCCACAGAAGATGATGTTATTCTGATTATTGACTATGATTAAGCCCAGCAGGGGGCTGAAAACAGTATACAATCTAAAAGTTTGTATATTTCTCATTGAAGACAAGAGATTGTGCGTTTGATTGTAATAAGATAATTAAAATCTCCACAAATACAAAGTAGACTTTATTCAGGTTAGCTGCTCTTTATTCTGTTTATTTTAGAAAAAAGAAAATGTGAAAGGATCATGTTTAGAAGAAGATGTTTGCCTTTTATTCAAAGTAAAAATGTATTCTATGTTGAAAATACAATAAGTGTCCCGTTATATCAAGAACAAGTCTCATTTAAATGAGATTCATAACATAACAAGATATGTTTCATGTTGTAATGATATATTTGTCCTATTACTACATGCCAAATCATTACATTTCCTGTTGAAATAACATATAACAAAACCAACTATCTCTCTTTAAAACAAGAAACACTTCTCATTACACCACAGCACACAAATAAAGTCAAATAAAAAAAGGCCACACACAGCCTGTACTTAAAAACAAAGCCAGGATAAAGGGGAACATTAAGAAGAAATATAAAAGAGAGTTATATTATGTATGATTATAATCCCATACTTTGCCTCTCTGCCAGGACCTGCATGTGATCAGTACGGATGAAAACCGTGTAGTTGCAGCCGTACAGGAGTGGAACCAGAACGAAACCTACAACCTGTACGTGTCGGACACGTCGGGGGTCTACTACACCCTGGCTCTGGGGAACGTGGTCAGCAGCATGGGCCCCGAGGGCAACGTCATGGTCGACCTCTATGAGGTAAACAAACATCGACATGGCAACCCGTACCTGTACGTCGGGTACGGTGCTTGAAGTAGATTCTGCTTTAGTTTTCGATTGATATGCTGTACGTGAGGCCCACCACCACGTCTGCTGTATTCATTTTGGCAAATTAATTCTATTTAAATAACAGTATCAAATAAAAGCCTGCTTGATGGGTGCTCAGCCCACAGGTTTAATATGAACACTGATCAATATTTTAGTGCTAGGAGGCAGAGATGATGAAATGTACTTGTTTTGTCATTTTGGAAACAACCCCTGCTGCTGTAAGCCTACAGTCTTCAGAGCACATTGTGTGAATACGAAGCAGCTTCAAAGTGCTGACATCAACAAAAGCACGAGGGGATTGTGCCAGGGATATAGATTTTTGGGAGGCTGAGATTATTTCATTCTTTGATGAATAACTGCAGATATTACTTCACAAAATGCACCTAATCCAAAAAGGAAAAAAACGTGTGTTAGGGGCAAATATTCAGGCTCTGATACTCAGGTATTCAGGTACTCAGGTACTCAGGTACTCAGCTACTCAGGTACTCAGGTACTCAGCTACTCAGCTACTCAGGTACGGTTTTTAAAGACATAGCCGCACCGAGCGTAGGCTGAAACTATATCTCTGAATCCAATAATTAAGCTGTTGTTGATGCTGCTCGTGTCTTGCTATGGCCTCGGTGATCAAATCAAATCCACTGTTTTGATTGAGGTCGCCACCCAAAACGTAGGATATGCTAAATCTCTCCTCCCAGGGAGGTTGAAGTATCTGTCAATTACTAAAGTGGAGTTTCATCACCTGATGCAACTGTCACTGACTCAATTCAGTATCCCTAACCTATTCCTGTGGGCCTCCAACAAGCAGTCAGATTCATTTGAGACACACATTGATTACTAAGAAGTCCCCCAACAGTCAATCATTTCCCACTCAGTGTTTGGTTTAGTTGGGAATACAGAAGAGGTAAGCGTGTGTGGGTGTGATGTGATTTTCTGCAACTCGAAGATACAGAATTGCTTAATATCCTTTAGACATGTGAAGTCTGCGTCTGTTTTTCATTTCTTTCTAATTTCACAGGTAGCGGGAATAAAGGGGATGTTCCTAGCCAACAAAAGGACGGATAACCAAGTGAAGACGCACATCACCTACAACAGAGGCAGAGACTGGAGGCTACTGCAGGCCCCGAGCAAAGACCTGAGGGGCAACAGCATTCACTGTGTGCTCGTGAGTGTCTGCGTATCTGCGAGCGCGCTGCGTTCATTCGTGTTTTTGTATGTGTGCGCTTCCATCAAAGAGACGCCTTGACAGGAGTTGACTGATCCCAGCAGCAATGAGAGGCCGAGTTTAGAAAGAGCAGCGCCCGTCAAAGCTGAGTGCTCTGAGGCTGCTGAGCTGAAAGGTCAGACATTTTGATTCAGTCCAATAAGCTGACCTCCCATTTAAGCAACAAAGACAAAGAGGTGTCAAACAGAAAAGCAAACGCTTTTTTTCTTCCTGAAAGCCTCTGAAAGTTGGGAGCTTCTTGTGGTCTCGTCTAGTCAAGTTTTCACTCAAAAGCCAATTTAAAGTAACTAATATAAGTGCGTATCTGTTTAACTACAGATTTGGTGTTTGTTGATGAAGCACGTTCTCTGCTATCACCCTCCTAATGCTTGAATGAGAAAGAAGCCAGACTAAGACGTGCCAGTGTAGATTTGATGATTTGTGTCACGGCTGCACACATCATCTGCACTAGCTCATCTTCTCTTAACGTGACTTTATATAAAAAGAAATCACCCTTTTTGATAAACCAATTAGTGATTGTGTGTCATGCCTCACCTTCCACACATATTATACAGTCATTTGTCAGGAAATGTCAGAGTTTTAATAAACCTCTAAACAGCCCGTCACAACATGGCCTGCACTACTGGCATTTTGCCGGGTCGTAATGAGAATTGTGTCGCTAAAGGTTAACCCAATCAAAAGGAATGGTGAAACCCGCCAATAGGGAAATGGTGTTTGTGATAAAAACGTGTGACTTGGGGGGGTTGTGCATCCAGTTGATGCAACAGCTGTTTTATTCAGAGGCGTCTTTTGAAGGTTTTTAGTTTTGATAACAGACTCTGTGATTTTTTTCTGCAGCCCTACTGTTCATTACATCTTCATCTTCACGTGTCTGCAAATCCCTACACATCTGGAAACATAGCCAGCAGGGACTCAGCGCCAGGAATCATTGTCGCGTCAGGTGGGTGAGAGGGAATCTCTTTTGAGTAACATGTTGTTTCTCTTTTCTCTGTCTACTTGGAGGGTTTTTTCTCTAAAAAAGAACCCCCCCCGTTGAAACCCTTAATGAGCTTTTTGTTTTGATTAGTACAAAGTAATTAATAGATGCATTCTCTACCAGGTGCTCACAGCTGTGTTTGTGCTTTTGAAGCCACTGGATTAAAACAGACTTGAATTTTACAATTAAAAAATAAGTTACACATACAGCAGAAGTCAAATTCTAAAAGAATGTTAAGCCAATGCATCCAATGGAGCTGTTGAAATGCTTTATTGTATGGTTTGCTTTAATTGAATCCATCACAAGACAACAAAGGAGACACAGAAAGATCCATCTGGTATTTCCCAAGTTTTGTTTTTAGTGGCAATGACATTCACAATTAAGTTTCTTTTCTCCATCCATGGACGCAGTAGATAGTATCATGCTAACTCGAAGAGACAAAGACCACGGAAATCACTTAGACAGACAAAGCCAAAGAAATGTGCCTCTTTCAGTTAGTTGGAAATCTTGGCCCTCAACATTTCAGTGCAGTGATGTTTCCAAAACGGCACTGGAGGTCTCATCGCGGCGTTTTTCTATCTAATTGCATTTGGCTGTTTGCAGGTTTTAGCTTTTTACTAACCCTAACCCTAACCCTGTTCAGCATCAGGATATGACTCCCTGACAACATACATGTGTCACCTCACCTTTGAGCAGGGGCAAATGACAGAACGAAAAACTATATAATCCTCGTGTTTTAGCCCTCAGGAACAAGGATGCTCTCATCCTTGTTTCTGAGAACACAGGAGAGAAAGCAAAGACTCTCATTGACTCAGTGGAGAGAAAACAAAGAAATTGAGGAATATGAGACCAGCAGCTCCTCAGGTGTATTCACACCTCAGTGATATTTACTCCCGCATGGACCGGCACTGTCAAAAACACATCAGCACACGCTTCGGGTGTCTGGAGAAGGTGTCTGGACCTTTGTGAAACATTTTAAATCAAACAGGCTTTTTACGGATGTGGGAATAAAACAATCGTCTGATTGTGTTTGATCTCTGTCATTATCGAAGCTACAAAATGAACAGTTCAAGGTGAAATCTGGTATTGTTTCAGCTTGTAAAATAACCAACAAGAAAACAAACTTTTACATCCTGGGCTAAATTTGGTAGTTGTGGCCATCGTTCCCGACGCTTACTTACTCACCAACTCAAGTCAATTCTAGAGATACAGTCACATTAGACATTGCAAGACCAACAGCTCAGCTTAACCTAACCAAGTACTTCTGTTTGAATTAATAACGTTGGCCAAAGGGGTAAAGGGGTATCCAGTGCGTTAAAAAGGCCAAATAATGGCCAAAAGTAAGATCTCAGTTGTACGTTTTTGGTTTTGAAAAAGTAGTTTAGTTGCATAGCAAAAGTAACAACAAATGTTTAAAAGAGAACAACAGAATATGGTTCGGGAGGCCATCATCAACCAACACCAAACCAGAATAAACTCCCTTCCGCTCTCCACTACCTTCACCACTTCTGCTATTCCCCTAAGGTTGTAGTTCAAACATGAACCACTATGTTGGCCCAAAGTGAAGGTGTGAGACTCCCGGGACTAGAATCACTGTTGTCAGTTGGTAAAACAGACACACTGAGTACTGAAACGCAAGGCAATGTGTGCCCTGTGTACCCTGACCCTAACCCGTGTGGATGACAGCAGGAACACTGTGTGTCTGGTGTAGACAGTCAGGGACACTGGAGAAAAAAGATGTGTTTAAATGCAATATATTTAATGCATTTTTTTTACGTTCAAGATAAACACTTTATAGAATATTTTACTTGTCAAGCACACAACTGTGGTGTGTTGCACATGTCTACACATACCTCTACATCACTGCAGTAAGGTGAGAACATCATCCTCTGGAGGTCAGAAAAATGGAGATTTTCAGCTGGTGTTCGGTCACTCTCTAAATGTATGGGTTGTAAAACAAACCGTTTCCCACAAGGGGACAACCATGCCACTGAAACACTTACAGTACTTTTCTCCCTCGCATTTAACCACCTGGCACCAATTACAGGCTAAATGAACACAATCACAGCAGTCTGCACAGCGTTAGGAAAGCTTGTCTTAATATGGTCAGAACTGCTGAAAGATGAAAACAGTAATCTGGATTTATTAGTTAATTTAAGGGTTTGGGCAAATGTCGCAATGCACAGTGGAGTTTCTGGAGCACTCTAATTACAGCTCCAGTCTGCAGCTGCAGGTGGGAGCCCCCTGCTGTATTACCACTGCTGCTCTAAAAACTCTTTATAACATTTTGGATTGATTTGAGCTCAAAAATGTATATTTTCCTGTGTCTGCATGAAACAATACCCCACCTGAAACACTCACTGTAGTATGTCTTCTGTCTGCCGCTTCACCTCCAGGATCCATCGGCTCAGAGCTGAGCAGCAGCAACGTCAGCGTGTTCGTCGCCTCGGATGCAGGAAACACGTGGAGACAGGTGATGGTGCTTTTTTTGTTGGAATAATGTCTCTTTACTATAAATCTGATGATGCTGCGTATTTTTTTAAAAGATGATATTTTGGAAATATTTGTGGAAACATCATCCACCTTTACACTTTACATTTGAGTGCCGATTTTTGTAATCACAACACAACAACTCAGATGTATACAGCTAATATACATATACATAAACCTATATTTATATATACACACTCGATTCTAAGCCATTATACATTTTTATTACAGTTCGAATATTTTCAATATTAAAGACTCTCCCCTTATAATTCATTTTTCTAATGATGTGCACAATTGAATCACAGCCACTCACCATATGGAGCACAAGGAGCTGGCTAATCCTCACTGAAATGATCCTCCTCACTCACTCGTCCTGATCATAGTTTCATATAACCTTTTAAACCAGAGCTTTTTAAGGCCGACAATCAAAGGAAATGTTAAGAGTTATTTGATTCAGTCTCTGCATACAGTGCCTGTGTGTGGCCTTTACCTCACTCCATTCTGCTTTTTTGTAATTAAACACGGCAATGAAAAATAATTATTTGGAGGCTGATGTAGCAAGTTCTACCCGTGATGTGTACCGTGTTTGTTTGGTGTATTATTAGTTGGCTTATTTGAAGGATACAGTGTGGGTGTGTGCAGACGTGTTGGACCTGTACACGTGTAACAAACAGAGTGAGCGCTCTCTCCCTTTCTGTCCCTGCAGATCTTCGACGAGGAGTATGCAGTGCTGTATCTCGACCAAGGAGGAGCCTTAGTCGCAATAAGACACACTCCGCTTCCCATCCGACACCTGTGGTGAGTCATTATGACAGAGACGCCACTTGTCACAGCGTGACTAATTCCCTCAGAGGAAGCCTTGAGTCTTAAGTTAGTCAAACAAAGGCAAATGAGTTTGTCTTCGATGTAGGGGGTGATATTATTCTAAGCAGAAAACCCACCAGCCAAACAAAAGTCTTCTTTGGCAATTGTCATTCAATTTCACCTTTACGTGTTTGAAGCCATAATGAGCTTCTACTGATCAGTGTTCACTCAGCACAGCGCCTCAGCCCTGCGCCGAATATGAAATAAAGTTGTCCGACAACTCTCAGGGTCATTAGCTTGTGCACACATTCGGGAGGGGTTAGCGTTTGGTGCCTTGTGCAATGGCTGTTTGTGTTCCCAGGTTGAGCTTCGATGAAGGACGACAGTGGAACAAGTACAGCTTCACCAACACACCTCTGTTCGTGGACGGGGTGCTGGGAGAGCCCGGGGAGGAGACCCTCATCATGACGTGAGTGACAAACATTTGTCAACGTGGAAATCAATCAATCACACTGAGAAATCTAAGTAGCAACACATAGCATCTGTGTGTGTGTGTGTGTGTGTGCTATCATCTCCCTTAACCCATGTATCTATATCTAAGCCTGCTCGATTCAGCGTTCCTGACTGCCTGTTTTCCTTTTCATGAAAAAAAAAGATTCCTCTCAAGGTCTACCCAACATCAAAACTGGCAGTCTCCAGATTATGATCACAGGAGATCAATGCGTTGGCAGCCAGCGACAGCGTGACTGTCCATTTGAAGAACATGAAGGAAAATGATCAAAAAATGCCTGAGAAAACAGACAAGAAACTTTGGTCTAAAAAAGTTTTAACAGCATTAAGAAGTGGATAGAGTAGTTAGTGTCATTCACCGTGTCCCTGGAATCCAGATTTATGAAGATTCCTTTTGTGTTCGTTCACATTTTATATTAGAATAATAGCCCAGAGCTGGTGTGCGTGCATATGGTATGACACAGCACTACTCCCATATTGCAGCAGAGATTTAGGACTTTGGGATGTGTTACGAAAGGGTTTGCACAGCCATTACATCAATGTTTCAAGACACCTGCCATACGTGACAGTCGGCTCTGTAGTCAGCTCTACAGGAGAGTGAAAGCTTGCAGCCAGAGAGACAGAGGGGGAGAGAGAATAGGAAACTGCGCAGCAATATTCCCGATGAGAACAGAATAAAGGAGCAGTGTAAAGACAATGCTGGCAGCTTTGCACTAAGAATAGTTCTGGAGCAACAGAGCCTCTCAGCTGGCAGACACCACATTAGTTTTCATAAGACTATCATGCACTGTTTTCTTATCAATTTGTACTAATTTTTACAGTAAGTGCCTGTCATGGCCGGCTGCCTCGGGAGCTAATTGACAGATTGATTGTGATAAATATGTTGTAGTTCAAATAGTGAGGGGGGTCAGAGCTGAAAACACCCACTCAATTTAGCTGGAGATGGAATATTTATCTGGTTAATTTCATAACCTTGGATTCTGTTTTATTTTTGACCATTGGAATATATGGATATTCATTTTGAATATTAAGTTTTAGAAGAAATATACCATTTTAGTTCAAACTAACTATACAAAAAGTGTAAAAATGCCAGTTTGGGCATTATATTCCATCTTCTGACTTTAACTTCTTACATACTTGAATTACTACACTGTAAAACACTGAACATTTTACTTATACTTAACATTAAGTATAATCAGGAAAATGTACTTAAGGTATTAATAGTACTAGTACTCCATCCAGAAAAATGTCCCCCGTCACTGTTTATTAGTAACTAAAGCTGTCATAATAATAGTAAGAAGTACAATAATTCCCTCTGAGACCTATACATAATAAACTCAAGTTAAGTCCAAGTACTGTAAATGTGTTCCAAGTACAGCACTTGAGAATTACACCACTGGGAGTACAAAGTGAGTTTGTTTGGAACTCTTTTCAACTGCGGATCGATGCACATTTGGTGCCCTCGTCAGTATTTATGGTACCAGGATGGTGTGCATGGCATCAAAATATATTGACTACAGTGTGTGTGTGTGTGTGTGTGTGTGTGTGTGTGTGTGTGTGTGTGTGTTTTTTATTAGCGTTTCATTAACAATGAAGCTCTATGGCACAGAGGATTAAGATAAATCTTATTGGTACGATCCAGTCATTGTTAGTTTTGGTCCTTTTGTAGATTGTGTTCACACGAAGAAGAATGTAGTATATCAGCAGCCAACACTAACTCTGCTGGTCATGATCTGCAGCATGTTCCGTATATAACAAGCAGCACCATGCGTGGCTATTTTCCAGGATATTCGGCCACGTCAGTCATCGCTCGGAGTGGCAGCTGGTGAAAATAGACTTCAGGTCCATCTTCAACAAGAGGTGTACCGAGGCGGACTATCAGACGTGGCACCTCCTCAACCAGGTACAGTACATGCCAGCACAGAAATAAAGACTCTTTTTCTATCACACGTCCTTCTAAGTGTTTCTGACAATTTAAAGCTCAGATGGAATTCACTTAGCTCTTAACGGCCAACATGCTTTGAACGTAATTATTTATTTTATATCACAATTAATTTTTGATGACCCCTGGGCACAAATGTGCAAAAGGCCCGTGTACGTAGCGGCAGACCCCCAGAGGCCAGTGGTCATTATGTCTGTTTCAGTGACATTTTGCAGGTACAGCCGAACTGTTACTGCTCTGGAGCTCAAATATTGTGTTCATGTTGCAGATGAAAGGAGACTTTGCTGACTTTTTTGCAAAGATTTCTTCCGCAGCAGATCCACACTGACTGACTATTTTCTTTGTATTTTAATTGTTCTTAAAGTAAAATAAATATAATAAAAGTGATTAACCGATCAAAAAGGCAGATGCTCAATATCAAAAAAGCGATCAGGACGAGTCTTTGACTTTCCAACAGGAAATGTTAATGACCATAACTCCAAACAGAGGCTCTGGTTTAGGGACCCCCTCACCCCTTAGACCCCCTGTGCAAAGTGCTGCATAACTTAAACTGTGACCAAAACCACTCCTTTGTTCATATATTAATTATTCCTTATATAATAGATACTCAGTAGTTCCTCTCCTTTGAGCAATACATTGAGATTCCAGACACACATACATATACCATATATCAACAGCAAAGCAATACACACAGTAATGCTATACACACATCATCTTCTGTTCCATGGTGGGATTGTTTGACGTTACTATATGCGCAAAGAAGTTGGACACTCAAATAAAAAAGCAGAAAGTAAATAGTGCTCTCTGTAACACATGGGGAGTGACATCAGACACTATGTGTCCAATGTCAGCAGCATTCACTTGAATGCAGCCTGAATAAATCCCTAAAGAGGATTAAAGTTTTGACTTAATGAGCCATTATTCCAAAATAAAAATGTAAATTCCTTCATGGGAAATAATATGATCTAGTCTGTGGAGCTGGTCTTATAAGGTTTGGTTGATACAGGGTTTAGCTTGATCAAACGGCAGGCTTCAGCCTCAGGGTAATGTGTGATCACTGGCTGCTTTTAGCCTGGCTGTGTAGTGAGTGGACTACAGCTGGACATCTCTCAGTTCCCAGAACACTTATGCAGATTCTTCAGACGTTCCTGCTGATGCTCTGAGTCAACCGAGTCAAACCCCCTGCATACATTAAACATGCCTAAAACCCTTCAACCTGGCCTGGAGCCGAGCCAGAGACTGGAGCGTGACTTCATTCATGGGCCTCGTTCTGTAATTGGTTTAGACACCCATATGCTCAGAGCAGGCTCATGATCAAAACATATAGCACGGAAGATGACAAGAGTCCAAGCCAATTACAGGGCTAACTTACCCAAATGTAGAGGAGCTGTAAGTCTGCTGCAAGAGGAAACTGAGCTTTACGTCCAAACGGAGGACAGTGTTTGTAAATGAATGACATTTTCAGGAGCTGGGAGTCTATTTCAAGCATCTCACTACTGACACCTAATGCACAAAGACAGGATGTTCTGGTCACAAAAAGAGGCGATGGAGGATGCAGTGAAACAGGCTGGTGTGAACTTCTCATCTTTTGAATACTCCAACTGATTTTATATTCGCTTTCCACGCATATATACATGGCTAAAATTGGATTGGGTGCTGGCAGCTTTCTCGACTGAAGCTCTTTCTTATTCGTTCATCTCAATACCACAAAAATAATCTCTCAAAACGAACTCAAGCAGCACATTCTCCAGTGTGGCATTTGCAACTCAAAAACAGTTGTTGAGTTTAACACACCACACAGCACAATGCCGTAAATATCCGCTGAACAGGAATGCACAACGCTCTGAAGTTAAGCAAGGCAACAGTGCTTTTCACACACAGAGTGATGCACACATGGTTGGTTGCATTGTGTAAATTATTTATGGTGGCAAGTTACAAAAGCAGCTCATTCTTTAAACTCTCTCCTCTCGGTTCTCTACTGAAATCGGGCCCGCAGGGCGAGCCGTGCCTCATGGGAGTGAAAAGAATCTACCGGAAGCTGAAACCCACGTCCAGGTGCGTTATGGGAAAGTCCTACTCTGTGTCGCTGACGTCGGGCCCCTGTGACTGCACAGAGGCTGACTTTGAATGGTGAGTGTGCTTTTCTTTTTTAACCGTGCCTTTTCAGTAGCTTTGCTTTCATCTGCTCACAAAGCAAAGTCAATTCACAAGTCAAGAGAGAATAATACTCAGCCTGGGAAAACAGTTGTATAATGTCAGTATTGTGTGACTCTAGAGGAAGCTTTTTACAATGTGAGAAAATAAACCTCATGATGTCATCAGTGTTGGAGACTACACATTTATAATGCAAAGCCTGAGTTACAAAAGGGAACTTGGAGTGTGAAATATGTGGGTGTTGACAAGGTATTTCACAGGTCCTTGTCCTAAACTACTGTGGTGACCCAACGTCAGGATATCTTGGCCAAAGTTGATTCCAATGTGACTGTGCACGCTTTCTTTAGCTATTTAAGAAATCAATGTTTAGGAAATGATGTGCTGGTGGACCTCACACACTTTGGAATGCTGCAACCATTAAAACTTGTAATGGTAAGTTTGATCTTGTCTTGTACTGTCGTATTCTCCATATGCTCATCTTATGTTTGCCCTACTTACAGCGATTAGGTCATGTCAGCTTGTACTCTTGTATCAGCTGGATGAGCGTAGTTGCACAGCCGATTGTCTGTAAACATTGTCACCCACTTGATGACTATATAGTCTAATTGTATTCTCTGTTCGTTGAACTTCACTGCAGACTGCTTGACACGCTGTTGTTCCCTTCTTGCAACAATAAAGAGCTCACTTCTTTAACCAAGTATCTTTATTTCAGTATAATAGATTCACTTCTCACAACCCTTTAGTTGAGTTTGTATCGGCTGAATTCCACGACAAACTTCAAACAAGATCCAGCAACATGGTTTTGTAAAGATTATTTGAGTCCTTCCACTATTTCATTAACATTTTTTAACAGCTGATGGAAATTCTCAGCCCTGAGCAATTGGTTCCCAATAAAGATGTCATTTAAATCCTTAGAAAATGGCTTTCAAATCAGTGGTTTCAAGGCTAAATGAACCTAAAATTGCTTCAGTTTAAATGCTGCCCAAAAGTACCCAAGGAGGACAGTAAATAGTGCATTTGTTGGGGACTTTTTATTTGTGGAGGAATACCCATTTGTCACTCTGGTAAGAATCTGTTGAGTGTTGCATTATGGAACAATAGTGTACATCAAGAGCACACTTAACATCAGTGTATTTACTCTGCATGCCGACATCTTTGAGTGCATAGTGTCGATGTCTTCATCACCAGTAAGTGATCTGTGTGTGTGAGTGTGTGTGAGCCATTCTAAGCCTTCATAACCTATACAGACACCAACAAAGAAAGAATGAAAACACGAGTGTGTTTATTCATTAGCAGACACTGAACTTATTTCTCCTGAATAGGAATGAGAATTCACAGATGCTTTTGCAGCTGCTGCTAGTGACTCGTTGTAATACAAGTGCAGTTACAGAGAATGTTTTCCCACATCCTGTTTTCTTTTAATCATCAGCAGTATTAATGTTTTTCTTTTTTTGTTCTTGCTTTGGTCCCAAATCTGGTCTCTTGAGTGAGCCAGCTCTTGGAATAAGCACCATCAAATCCATAAATCACCAAGCCTAATAGCTTTCATTAACAATCACAACACTTTTGCATCTGTGCGCATGTCGCACTAATTGGGGCAATTTGTCCCCATCATTTTGGGGACACAGCGCTGTTATGCCTTTTAATTTGTAGGACAAACAACTTGTGGGCTTTTTTTGAAAAGCACCAAAGAGGCACAGTAACTTCTGTGAAATGAATGTCAAAATGATATATATATTTTTTAATTCTGTATCGCAATTTCAATATCCAATACGTCTGAAATAGAGAAGGTGATCTATTTCAGCATGGGATATTTTATTATCTTTTTATTGATTTGTCTGTCAGTAGTATCAGTCATTTCACAAGTACGAATATGAATATGAAATATTGCGTTTCTCATTTTCAAAGAGCCTCAGGAATATTTGTATCCGTCAGTGTTATCTCCGTGCTTTCTGATTGGATAACTTTTTCTGTCTTTGTCTGCTCTGATCATCACAGTGATTATGGCTACGAGAGACGGACCGACGGCAAGTGCACCCCCGCCTTTTGGTTCCATCCATCATCCATGTCCAGGAGTTGTACCACAGGGATGACGTTCCTTAACAGCACCGGGTAAGCACAGGACGAGAGCAGACTAGAATCAGCACACAATATCCTATTAGTGACTCGCAGGCATTGGGTAAAGTGAGCGGTGCATTTGAGCTGAATAGCTCAGCGACATTAATTAGTTTCTCAGGGACAACAAGGACAGGCTGAGGAAAATGTGGGCTGAATGATCAAACATGCAACAAGCATAAACCCCAGGTAATGATGTAATCCACTGTGGGTGAAGTAGTGTTTGCAAGTCATGTTTGAAAAAGCTACAAATTAAAGAATCTATATCGTGTTCAGTGTAAAAGAGTGTAAAGTACTATTGCTTTTCCAGGTTGTACTCTCTCTGACAAAACAACCTCCTTTTTCATGCACTGGTCAATTTGAAGAGTTTAGGCTATTTTGAAACCATTACATGTCTACTGGAAATAAAACATCCAGGTGTTTGTCTTACTGACGTTGTCTCTTTGTGTCTGGAGGTTTCGCCTAAATTACACCAAAAATGACCATTAGATAATGCCTCATTTGCATAATGAAACAAAGAAAAAGTATAATTATGCTAATCAAATGGAAACAATTTGCAATTATATTATATTATTTACACACATAGTGTCTTTCAACATGTATGGAAAAAGGCCATTTTCTCAAAAGGAGTTTTTTTTATCAGACTCTTAGTATCACTTCAGTAGCACCTACATACATCAAACAGTTTCATTCCTCTCTATATTCTGAAGGTTTTTACAGAGGGCTTTGTTCACATATCTGATTTATACCACATTTTATAGCTAAGAACATGGCAAACATGTATTTATCTCATGGCTGTTGACAGTATTTTCTGATTTATGGAGTGATAAAAAGAGATATCCAAATTCCCTCTGACGAAACCTTTGATTCTAATATGTGAACACAATGAAACAAGAATCTTGAACCTGCTTTATCCAATCTTCAGATTTATGTTCCGGTAATGTAAGCAAAGTAGCACATATTGAATAATATAATGCCTCAAATACAAAATCTAATTGTCCCAATGTAAGTAATCCATTGGAGAAGTTTAATGGTGACATGTATTAGTTACATGTGTAGTGACTACCCTTAAACAATTTAATCAGCAATATATTTTTCCAAAACAAAAAAAGACCCTTTAACTCTGGATAATCCACATAAAGTTGTTTTTTTTTATCAATAAGTTTTTTTTGTGTTCTCATGTACGTATCTACATCTTAATGTTTTTTGTGTATTTCCACCACCAGCTACAGGAAAGTCATCTCTAATAACTGTACAGCTGGATTCAGTGTGGAGTACACAGCCAGGAGGCAGCAGTGTCCCATCCAAGCCCCCAAAGGTCTCCACCTGGTCACCAGTGAGGGAACGCTGTCAGCCACTCTGGCCACCAATGTCACCTTCCTTGTTTTTCTGGAGGAGGTGAGCTGTTTTTTGCATTTGTTAAAAAGCCTCATGAACTGTCACACCATACCAAGTTAAATGTTATTACATTCACAATGGAAATGAGGTCAAAGACTATTTTTTTTCATTCATTTTCAAAAGTGATAGGTTATTATTCCTAAAGTCTAAGGCAGTTTAAAAATGCTAATATACACAAACAACTCTGTCAATAATCCCTAAACTAGAGTGCTAAAACTCAAATTCTGGAACTGCTCCATAGACAATGAATTGGGAAAGATGTATATCCTGGTCAATGAAGTTATGCATTATGATTTAACTTGTTTTACATATTTGAATTGTTGGGCACATTTAGATATACAGATAACTAGATTTGTATATAACCAAAAACATGTTTTTTATTTAATCTAACCATTTGGCAGTATTTCCACGGTCCACTAGAAAGTGCTCTGAGGCCCAGCAGTGGCTGAGAATAGACACAGAGTACCCAGGGGAATATTTTAAGTAGACAGGTGCAATTTCTGTTTCACAACTGGGAACACTACAATGGAATAAATCTCAAAATCTGTCTCCCATTCAATGTCTCTGGAGCAGACTGGAGCATGATGACATCATGAGTTTGATACTTACGTCTCTGTTTCCTGACTTTGAGACAGAAGCTCATCTTCACAGATATTGGTTAAACTTTCCTTGGCCATGGAAATGACACATTGGAATTCCTATATCTCTAATGTTTCCCTTTAAGTACAATGTTGAGGTGCTTTAACTGTATTACTGATGCTTTATTTAAATGCTATGCTACTTTTTTACTTCACTACATTGATCTAACAGCTGGAGATACTTTACATATATGATCATTTCTTTAAATTAAAATGAAAGGGACTTCCCCCCTAACACTAACACTTTTACTTGAAACAGTAGTATTATTGAGCCGTACTACTACTTTTACTGAAGTTACTATATGTGTACTTCTTCCCCCAGTGACCATGGATGTATAACTAAGAGAGCTGGACACAGCCACCTCTCAGCTTTGCTGCCAACTTGCAATATTGCAATGAAAGGCCCAAAAAAGATTTCCATCTTATTTCTTTATCATCTAAGATATTTATTAAAATTGCAAAATTATTTAGTAAATCTCTAGTTTGAAATAAGATAGTATTACTAAGAACCTAAGAAGTATTTTACACAAAAACAGCTATTAAGACCATTAATTCAGCATTATAATTAGAAGTCCACCCACAACCTCTGTGTTTAAGATACAGTAAAAGATGTTTGACAATATACACCAGTTGGTGGACCCATCTTTATTAAGTACCATAGATTCTGATGAGTAGGACCACAGTGACGGCTAATGCTCTGACCCTCACAATGAGCGTGTCGATGACATCATTACACATCTTTTAACAAGAACAACAAAGTGCTCTGTGTTAGTGGAGTGCAATATATAACTTGAAACCTGAGTGTATCTGTGTGTGTGTGTGTGTGTGTGTGTGTGTGTGTGTGTGTGTGTGTGTGTGTGTGTGTGTGTGTGTGTGTGTGTGCGTGTGTGTGCAGGGCGACGGGGCGAGGACAAGCATCACGCTGGACTTCGGAGACGGCCACGCTCTGACCTACTCCAATGTGAGCTCTATAGAGGACGGGATCAAACACATCTACAAAGCTGTGGGAATCTACCGGGTGACTGCCACCGGGGAGAACAGCCTCGGCACTGAGACTGTCACGCTCTACCTGCATGTAACATGTGAGATACCGAGTTTTGCATGTTATAAATGTGCATATGTATTTATTTAGATAGGAGAATCTCCAATGTGTGAGCTCATGCTCTTTGGCTCTTTCTGCTTTGCACTTTTTCTCACATTCAGTGGAATTGCGGCTGTCAACTCGTACACAGCGGACCACATTCTGTGCTTTATCTATTCACAGAACATCCTCCCCTTCCATAACCAAACAAACAAGTGAGATAGAACAAATCCCATCACACTTCCACTCAAGTCAGCTTATGCTTCACAGCCGCCCAGCCCATGGAAGCCGCTGCAGCCTCATATGTAATGGAGCTGTCCACCCCTGGTGTATTCGGGGGTGACAGATGTAACATAGCTGACTTATTGATCAGGGAGCGACGTTGTCCCTTCCAATCTGTCAATCCTATGTGCCAACCGAACAAATAGAGCCACCGCAGGCTCAAGAGTGCCACGAATGAGAAATAACACACAGATGGCATCCAACGGTCCCAGCGCAGGGCAGCACTCTGAACACACTCTCACCTACCTATAAACTCACTCTCAGCCTTTTTCTGCTTGATTTGAAAAAGATAACGTTTTTCCCCCCATGTTTTTGCACATTGGGATGAAGCGCATAGAGTTCAGTCTGTGATGCATCTGTGTGCCTGAGTAGGTCAGCTGGAGTATATCCATCTCTCAGCTCCCTTTGTGGCCGTGAAGAATAAGGAAGTGAACCTGACTGCTGTTCTGTGGCCCAGCCAAGTGGGAACGGTCACCTACATCTGGTGGATCGGAAATAACACAGAGGTAGTGTACACTCAAGACTTTTCTTACTTCTCTCTCAGCTTTTACTTCTGTTACGCCTTTGCCTGTTTGCAATTAAGTAGGTTGCTGACTCTTCTGCTCCAAAATGTTTAAATTATTTTGTTCAGCCATTTTTTGGGCATCCACATTGCAAAAATTGTAATTACTGATAGCCAGTGAAGTTTATCCCTTATTCGTTATTACTATAAACTCCTCCGACTGAGGTCAGAAGCTGTCAGACTGAGCTGATCAATCCCACACATTTATAAGGTCAGAAAATACCATTTGTTTTACTAAACCCTAGTGGTGTCTAGCCATGCAGATTTAGTTTTATGAGCACATATTTTGAGGTCTCAACTGTTGAACCTTCTGGTGCCACCCCAATACAATGGAGGGGTGTGGAATTGCTTTTCTGCTCATCAAAAGAGTGACTAATTATGTCTTAGAGAAAAAAGCAACGTGTCTTTACATAAACATTGTTACTCAGTTTGGAAAATGTAATCAATCAGTCACACGTTGAACAAGTAATTACATTACTTTACTAGTTAGCCAACAGTAGATGTAATACGTTAAATAACTTATTATCGTGTGTTCAGACAGAATGTTAGTTATATCTTCACCTTACGCAATTTACATGAATTTAACCAGTATAATATCCGTGCAGCCAGTGTACCAACTGTGCACACGTTAGCTGTAAGCTAGCTGGAAATGTCATTGTGTGTCAGCTAAGCCTGTGACTGATCTCAGAGCTCACTTCCGTTCGTTGTTATTTTCCTCCAATCTCCCTTTCGTCTCGCATTTATGGAGTTGATTTATAAAGCTTGATACTTGCAGATTTTGTTGAAACGTTTTAAACTCGTACAATCGTTTCTTCTGCTCAGTTTGCACCACTGAGAGCACATTCACATCGATTTGTGCTTCACCTAAAAATAGTTTAGTCCCAGTTAGTGCATGCAGCATCCAAACCCCAGGTGATTCCTGAATGTAGGCTTACTAGGGACTACCTAGCCAGCTAAGAAGACATAAAATGTAAAATATGACAACTCTGGAGTCCCCAGAAGTGGTATGTATCCCTTGTCCTTTGGCAGAGGTTAAATTCTGCCCCACACCTCCAGCTCTTGTGCTAAGCTAACACTCCCCAGAACAGTCTCACTAAGAGATGAAAATAAAGTAAAGCTTTGTTCAGGCAGAGAAACAAAACTGCTTTTGCGCTAACTGGTTAGCATCAGCTGCTTCTGTCACCAGTTGTGAGGCTACCAGCTAACAAGTAATGTCCAATCATCTTCATCCAAACAATGCGGCCATTACAAACTGACACTTCTTACTGTTGTGCCGATATGCAAATTAGGCCAAGGCTGTTTCGCTTTCCCTCCTCGTTAAATAAAATGCTTTTTGGCATTGAGATTTAGTGTCAATGTGTTTAATAGGAGGAAGTAGTTCTCCTGCAGAATCATTGCTCTGTTCTGATTCATTTAGAGCTCCTTCAAAATGCAGAGCTCTTTTCCTACAAATATAGCTCTATACTTATTTGGCTATGAATGGTCAATTCAAATTAATATCAACCCTCTCATCCACCACCTGGTGAGACTGCAAACAAGCTGACTCCACAATATGTTAAAGTAACAAAGTGTTGCGAGGATAAGTAACTGTTATGCAATTAATGAACCCCAATAGGCTCTTTGAAACATATGACTGTAATGTGTTATACTTCTGAACACTGCTCAGGTTATATTTAGATATATATATTTATTTCTATGACTTATGTAACACTAGTACTGAGCACAGAATTGTATCAACAAATCAGTGGAGACATTTTAACTATGGACCAGTGCATGAGAAGATCTGGGTCGCTCAGGAGAAAATGGATATTGTGCAGAAATGGTGAACACAGCAGGTACGTTTAAATGTACAAATGTACAAATGTAACACAAATAGTTATTCTCTTTAGAAAACAATTAGAAAATCACAGAATTATGCTATTTATTTGATTAACTAATCACACTAGTTTGAGTGCTATCATGAATCTTGTTCTAAATCCCAATATCTTCTTTTATCTTCTTCTGTTACCAATGAGTTATTTAATTATTAATGAATTATTAATAAAACTAATAAATATTTATATCAGTCTCTTAGTAACCAAGGGTTACACTTACATTTTATAAAGCATTACAAGCAAACAAATATATAATATAATGTGTTATAATCTGTATAATTATAGTTGTAAACACTGATGAAGATTCATAATACAATATAATAATCACCCAGCAATTATGAAGTATTATGATACTCAGCCTTATAATTCATTATAACATGCTTTATATATGCTATGATTATTGTTAAAAAGCATACAGTGCAGACTATAATGCATAAGACGTGTATATATACTGTATATTTATACAATGCATTAAAGACACTTCCAAAATGCCACTTGATTTTTGGTAAGATGTCATTTTACTACAAGAAGAGGTTGTAAGATGATGGAGATACTTATGTATACATGCTCCTCTCTAACTATCTGTCTTCATAATTGTAGTTGTGTAAATGTGTTTGTTCAACGCCGACAGGGGCCTTCTACAAGGACAGCCAGTTATGTCATTGGTAATAAACCACGGCATTATTAGCATCTTAAAGCTATTTGAAGAACAAACAGAGACATGAGTAATGACAGCAAAGAGCTGCTGGTGTCACACAGGGAACTCTCTGTGGGCCCCGACACTGTATTCAGCACAGCACATATTGTTGCTAAGCTCTGAACGTATGCTTGAGCGTGTGTGTGTGTGTGTGTGTGTGTGTGTGTGTGTGTGTACAGGCTCACTCTCTGTAGTGTAAATAACAGCAGGGGGACATCGGCCGTTGATAAAGGTTTCTCACCCCAGACGCTGACTCTTTTCATCTCCCTCTCCCCTACCTTCTCTTTCTGCCTCCCTTCTTTCTCCCCCAGCAGCCTGTAATTACCCTAGAGGGAAGTGTGGCGTGCACGTTCTCCCGGGAAGGCATCAATGCAGTCACTGTGCAGGTGTCTGCTGGGAATACTATTCTGCAGGACAGAAAAGCCATCGCTGTCCACGGTGAGCCGACTCTGTGACTCCATCTCTTCTGGGATTCTGTAGCATTGTAATTACAAGATGGCTCACCACAATTAGCTTAATAAGATACAGAATAGATCCGGTTCAGGGCACTTTATTTGTACCCGTAGGTAGATTTGGTTTGCAGGGTGACGCATCTGTCTTGGCCAACAACACAGACAATAAACAGACATGATAAAAGTAATCAAGGCTCCAATTATCACCAAAACCACTAAAATATAAAAATGAATAATGTCAGCAATGTTGAGAATGCTGAGTGATGGCTGCTGGAACTAAACTGTTTCTATACCACTTTTTTCTACAACTTTAAACCTTGGTACGGAAGGAATAAGCTGAAATTCCCTGTGCAAAGGGACGTCGTGGTAATGTAATGTGAGCCAGTTAACATCTGTAACTGTCTGGTGTAAAGGGACCCCGGGTTAAGCTGTGACTCACCAAACAGCACACTAGACCATTTAACAATTTGATTCCGAGAGTTTCTCTTTAAAGATAAGACAAAGATAAAGATAAAACTGAGGTAGATGATAGAATAAGGTCATCGGTCATGTGGTCAATGTGGGAATAGGACAGTTTCCACAAACACAACTAATGCTGCTGATCGTTTTAGCACACGTTCAGTTCACTTTTGATGTTATCGTAGGGTAATCATTATTAAAGGATAACTCAATTATAACCTGGGTCCTGTCACCAAGGAGGTTAGGTTCCTGGCTCGGTTTGTCTGTATGTTGTCTGTTTGTCCGTCAACAGGATTAATGAAAAACTTGTCCGATTGTCCGTGAAAATTGGTGTAAGAGTGTAACATGGGCGAAGGAAGAACCCTGTACGTTTTGGAGCAAATCCGATTTACGGGCCAGATACACAAAGTGTGTTTCACTTGTGTTAACATTGCGTGATAGGGCTTTTGTGCTGCATTCAAGTGTTGGAAAAATGTCAGAATAATGGGAAAAATGACATCTTGTGCCAAAATGAATTAGCCTTGGTGGAGGTCTGCAGGTGTTGTTGTTTCGGCTATCTTTCTATAAGTATTAATAATATTGCACTTCCCAAGCGATAGCACTTTCTATGAATCAGCTTTTAGAAAGGGTTGTTCCTATGATAAGGATTTCTTATGAAGGCTCATACATAATGTATGAAGTATTAGTAAATAATTTAGCAACTTTGACCAACTGTTTACTAGATTATACACACACAGTTTTCTTGTGAAATAAAGACTTTTAGAGCTCGGTGTGGTACAGCAGAGCTCCACTGCAGCCCGACATCCTCTGAGTTTTGTTTCCTGTTTTATTCTGTTTATTTGATTTTATTGTGAAACACTTTGTGATCTCGGCTCTTGAAAGGCGTTTTATATAATTACTTACTATTGCCGACATTTTAGGTGAGCACACTTCGAGTTCAGCTCCAGATAAATTGTTTTAGATAATTTGGATGAACTCTCTGATCTCTCGTGTTGTTTGTAATGTTGGACGATAAAATTGACTTTTTGGCCCACATGAGCATAAATCTAAAGGCTGAACTCTGCATGTGGTGACAGATGAAAAGTGAAAGCAGCTCACACGCAATTACTTCTCTCCCTGCAGAATATTTCCGCTCTCATCTGCTCGCCTTTTCATCAAACCTGGACGACCACAACCCTGATGTTGCAGAATGGAGGCAGGATGTGAGCCGAGTCATCAGGAACTCTCTGATCCAGGTAAAGCTCTCTCAGGTTTCATGGAAATCATTGCTTTACTCTGGCAAATACTGTCAGTGCTCGACTGGACCTCTGACGGTCTATTAGTGCAGCCTGACCTCCCTAAGGCTTTGAGAGATGAATCTGACTTTTATGATGATAAATGACAAGGCAAGATGGGAGGAGAGGGGGAATATACAGTTCAAGAGCATGCTGATTGCAGTGGCTTGCACACACTCTGAGTTCAGGGCCACATAGTAACAAGGTTGTGGATGTTGTGTACAGAAGAATAAATGTCAGTCTGTGCCTAATATGTGTTCTGCACTGACCTGAAAGGACGTGTGGAGTCGAGTGCTGTGAGACCTGTCAAATGTAAGATACGATGCAATGTGAGGTACAGATCTTGCCTCATTAACTTTGTTTATTATAACATCCTCCAAATGTCGATACTTTTCTGATTCCTAGCAACGAGCAATCTGGGCCTTGCATCATACTTTCACACTTTTTTGATGCTGCAAAACTCTAAATTGATGCCAAAAATACACCCGGCTCTTCAGTCTTCAGTGAACATGTCTGTTTTGTTATTTGTTACTGACATCATTTTTTTATGACAACCCCAGCCTGGAAGGCAGAACACCAAAAGAAAAAATGAAAAACTTTCAGATGAAAACATGATATCTTAAGGAATTCACATTCACAAGATTCACTGCAGCACAAGTCCATGCAAGAGCTGGAAGAAGAACCAGAGGCTCTTACACCAAGCAAGGAAAACATTTAGTAAATGACATTACGTAACATTTGTTCTACAGTCCGAGCCGTAGAACAGCAACGTCTAAGCATCAAAATCAGCGACACAATGCTGCTGATAAAGTGTCTGAATGTTGTGATACTAAGTGCATACATGGATTATGAGAGGATGAGGGCAGAGACACATAGAAGCAAGGGTATAGGTATTTATATACAGTTATATCATTGTAATTATTGGTTATCATGTTCTCCATAATAGCTGAACAAGTACAGATGCTAATGTGTAATAGTAGAACAGTGTGTAGCTGCAAATAGTTGATGCACTATACAATCATCTTTAGTTTCCTTCTTAGACACCTTATACTTTGTGATTGATATTGTCTTTACAAAGAGCACTGTCTCTTACTACGGTGATAATTGAAGTTGACTCATAAGAGGAAATCAACATTTTGATCAACTCAGATATTAAGTCAAATGTTACAGTGTAAATCAAACTAAAAACTATAAAAGTGTGTGATGAAAGAATTGTAGTAAAATAAGTATGAATCGAGACAAGGCAATGGCAGCTTTGGATACATACTTTCTATCCCCAGTGCTACCAGCACATTTGGGATGAATGGATGAACTCTGTATCTCTTGTTCCCCGACAGGCCACAGCCGTGCGAGAGGATCAGCTCCTGGTCACCGTCCTCCCAGGTTTACCCACAGCAGCAGAGTTTTTCCTTCTACCTGACAAACAGCTAACTGAGGGGAAAGCATACAAGAGCTCTGCTCATTTAGATCAGGTGAGTCAAGAACTACTGCTCCGTCTGTACACTAGTCATTCCTTTGTCCAGCATGTACTTGTGTAGGTGGATGGATTTCATCTTGTTATCCTCATAGTAATTCCACCATAACAGCAAGCACAACTCTGACATAGTCATTCCTTTTTCTCGCCTTGTGTGAGTCATGGGTTAGTCCCTTTTTCTAGCAGCAGCTTGTCCAGAAATTGTCACCTGAAAGAAATAATCCCAGATTTCAGTTCCTCCTTCCTCCAGCAGATGTCAGTATAGATCTATCGAGGCAAGTCCGGGTTTTTCCACAAGTCTAATTTTAGAATACGCCTGAGGAATCTCTGCAATAGACTCATCAATAAGCCTGACAAGTATTAACAAGTTATCAGGGGGAACGGCTTTTAAACTCCCTCAAGTCACATCCTGTGGTGTGTTGGGGGGGGGGGGGGGGGGGATTCTCGAGCCTAAAGAGCCAGACAAAGAAATTGTCCTGGATGATCAGTTCAGTAAATCACCAGCGTATCAAGATCGACCAAATTAGCTCTGAGCCTCGCTTAATAGATATTGACTGATAATAATGTTGGATCTGCTCTCCGTGGGAAGAATTCCACAGGAATGCGTAGAGAAGGAAACTTCCTTCCCTCCTCGCTCACACCTGGTTGAACGCCTGGAAATATCGTCTCCCCTTACAAGCCAGCGATAAATCCTCATTCAAGGTTGGAATGTAAAAAGTGTAGAGAGCGCTCTCCTTATTAGAATGTATAATAGATGTGCTGACCCTGGTATACAGTGGGAAAAAGTAATTAGTCAAAGCAGAGTCTAAATTTAAACTGCTAAGAAATATAAAGGGTAGAATGAAGCACTACAGAAATTACTCATATCACAATTAATTTGGCAAATGAGGCAGATAAGATAAATGAAGCCTCTGCAGAGGAAAAACTTGGCTCTGCAGAGAGAAAGATTTTGTTTAGTTTTGTGTCGGCTCGATGCAACTCCATTCACGCTTGTTTCATGAGTGCGGATTAATAACTGTTTTATGGTATTTGAATATCATTTATCATATCATTTCATTTGTAGATTGTGTATAAGGATTAGAGCGTCGGGAAAGAGATTATAATTGCGTGAATGAAAGGATCTATGGGGACATAGATTGGACTCTGGCTTTCTACGGTTTACCTTCGGGTCAGGCTAATCTGCCCAATTTATATCAAAGTTAGATGTTCTCAGTGCAGAAGGTTACTTGCCAGTCTGGAAAGCAGAGATCAAGTGAGGCTGCATCCTTTGCATTATGCATCACATGAGAAAGGTCCCACAGACAAAGACTCTTACATAAATAGGACAGCTCAGAGGGGGTTGTTGGTGGAGGCAGTGAGGTTTCTTTGGGTCGTGGGCACTTACAAATAATGCAGGTAAATACTGCCTTTATAATGTTCAGTGTTTAAAGTCCTTTTTAAACAGTGTTGCTAGGGGTTGATATGTAACCACTTCATCTCTTTGTCTTATCTTTTGTCTGCACTAATCAATATTTTTATATTAACAAATGGATCAAATAACTATGTATAATGTGAAAGCTGTCCCTCAAAGTAACAAACTCGCAGAGAATTATCCCCCACCTCTGCCTTTCCCCTCAGAACTGAAGAGCCTTTAAGTAACTGTTAGCTCATTGGTTTAATGTGTTGACCAATAAATGTCTCTTCTATCATCCCTGTGTCCAGCTGCAACAGGCATTCAGTTTACTTACCTCCACTGTACATTACCTTCCCAAAACCAAACAGCAGACTAGCTGATGAATGTAGTTGAGCATTTAGCAGTGGTTTGTGGATGGCAAAACTGAAACTCCAAGTGAATGCTAAACGACCAAACAAATAAATGTATAAAGCTTTAAACTGACTCTTAAGTAGTTATTTCCTGGAAATAATCAAAGTCACAGAAAAAGGACCATCGATGCAGCTTCCTCTGTTACCTTGAGTTAAGATAACTTATTTTAATGATGTGTACATTCAGAAGTTATGTAAAGGGCAAGTGATATTTGGTGTGGATGAATCTGTGCAAAAATTAATCAGGAACACAAACTGCTTTGCTCTGAGCAGACATAATAAATGACGAGTGGAAAGCAGAGATAGATGAGAGGTTGCTGATCTTTACAAGGACTTTTCTCAATAGCTATGTTGAGTTTGAGTTTTTTTAAATAAAGCTACATTGTTGAAATCCTGTCCCTCTCTGTGTCCCAACAGCTGTCTGAGGTTTTGCTCAGCGCCTTAAATCAAAACCTTGTCCAGTTCACGTTGCGGCCCGGGGTCCAAGTCAGCGTGTATGCAGCACACTTATCAGCAGGTAAACAATTGTGTATGTGTTTGCTTAGCGCTGCCCAGGCAGCCTTGTCTCCTAACAATTACGTTCCCATACAGCTAAACTGCATTGTCAATTATGTTGCAGGGGAAATGTATGTTTGTTTTTGACGTATCACAAATACATTTCTAATCATAGTTTGGGTTGGATGGGTGATGAAACAAACACAGGACTTTCCCCCAGGAGACTGGTGTTGGTGTGAAACATCAAGTTGACATATTTGAATTTAAACCAGTAACTGAAATAACGTAACAAACATACTTATTTAAAGCCAAGCCATGATCTTCTTTCTAGACCTAACCAGTGTTTTTTTTACAACGTTAGCCACGTGTTTAAAGCTGCGACCATAATAAGAGAGAAAATATGTTTCCTTCAAATCGTAATTAACAATATTGTATAGTTGTATGGGAATATAATGTTCTAGAGCAGAGGTCTTCAACAGAGGGTTGTGAAATCTTTGGTTGATTAGACAATTTTCATTTTTTATTTAACTGTTCCACATTTAAACTTCTTTAAATACACATTAACATGAACAACATATTGTAGCGAACAGATAAATGGAGGCAGAAGACGTTAACTTTCAGTCAGCAACGCACACATTCAGTATTCATTGAATAGCTTCGTATTGAATGCACAATAACAGGATAGCTATGGTTATACATGGCATTAGGCCCAGTTTAATATAAAACACAATGTTGTACAATATATATAGTAGGGGTCCCTGCTCCATCTCTCCATCAGTTTGGGGGTCCTTGGCCTGAAACACGTTGAAGACCCCTGCTCTAGAAGACAGGGTTGGCTCAAGAGGGTCTTTGCACTTTATGTAGTAAGTGGGACAGAATGTAAAGCATCCAGACTATAGGAGACGTAGATCCAGTGGACAGTCAGCTATATTTTTATTATTTTTGCTGCCCCCGTCAACTAATAACCCTGTGTCTGATTGGCTCCCACCATGTAGCTACACATTCAGAGAGTGAGCATCGTTACAAGTATGTGTGCCTCTTCCTATTGGGGATGCTGCTACTGTCCTAAAGGGAATTATAAGATAAAGAGTAAGAGAAGTCCATACTACTGTATATTGAAATTATTCATTTATGTTTAACATATGTGTCAATTATCCTTTTGACTGCTCATTGTATGTTTCAGTTGGGTGGAAATACAGGCAGTGTTAGTATGTTGTGTTGCTTATACTGTGTGGCTCTTGTCTCCATGTCTCTGCAGCGCCCCTAGTGGACACCAGCGAGAACCACAGTGGCTCTGCCATGCTAATGCTGTTATCAGTAGTGGTTGTGGGCTTAGCTGTATTTGTCATCTACAAATTCAAGAGGTAAAATGTTCATGAAATGTCATGTCTATATAGTTGTCACACTGAAGCCTCCGTGATATGGAGGTGGTGAAAGGTGTCATGGCGTCCTGACAGCTCAGTAAACAAAAGCTGCCTGCGAGGCTACACAGAAGGCTGATAGCTGCCTGTCAAACATCTTCACCGGCATACCCAGCGCTCCTCAGTGAAGAATTGGCTTTGTACTCACACATCTGTGGGAATTCTTTTGTCAGGTCATTCTTTGCAAAAAGAAATGTCAGTCAGCCTTCAGGCGCTATCAATATTAAGCCCTTTGAACGTAGGACGATGACCTTTCTAAAATGTTAAATTATGTCCAAGGTGCAGCTTCAAGGGAAAAGGTCACAAAGGGTCATGAAGATATACGGATGGAATAAAACCTCAGATTTACAGACCTTGCGTAAATGCTGATTTACATGCAAATAGGCTTAATCCCATCATTATACGCTACAAACGAGTTAAGTAAACAGCATAGTACCGATCCTCTTGTTGTGTCCTTGCTCTGGTAGTTTTAGCTAGGCTGCTGTCTTCCATTGCCTCACTGTAAATCTTTCCTCAAGGAAGATCCCAGGCCTCAACGTCTATGCGCAGATGCAGAACGAAAAAGAACAAGAAATGATGAGTCCAGCTAATCCAACGGAGGCCACGCCCAACTCACAGCGGGACTTTGTGCATTCTTTGGAGATTCTGGACACAGAGTTTAACTCACGGCCCATAGGTAAATATCCCCTCTAGTTTCGCTCTGTGGCTGGCATTTTCATTTCAACTTTCTCCATTATCTCAAACCATTGTGTGTGTTGTTTCGTGGGACTCATCCTGTGCTTTTTTGTTGTTGTGTGTTTCTCAGAAGTGAAATGGTCCGGTCAAGGGGTGAACGACAGCTAAGCAAAAACTGAGTATGATAAAAAAGTACAGCTGCTTGTCAGTAGAACAAGAAACACATTTTTCTCAGTGATGTCGCCGTTTTAATCACCTGAGAATACAGATGGGGGACAAATGAAAGGAAAATCCTAAATAAAGTGTCCTAGTAAGAAGTAGCTCGAAAAGCTCCCACAGGCTTTCAGCTGGCTTGAGATCTGATGCTCTGATCATTTTCATATTCATCAAAGCGTTTAGTAAAGCCTTTGTGTCCTGTGTAGAAACAGCTGCATTTCTGCATGTGCATCCACTCATTTACTTAGGTTTCTTTCTGTAATTTGTCACCCATCTGTGATATGATTCTCTTCTGGTATTTGACTCTGCTGTCCTAATGTGATGTCTGTTGTTACTCCAACTCATTTAAAACAAACAAAATACATTTTTCAAAAGTAGAGAAACTGCTCTATTTCTGTAATTCTGCAAGGTTCACTTGTTGCCACAGTGACTTACATAGTCTCACCTAATAGCTGCTCTTCTGTGTTCATACATCCTGTCCTGTCTTAATACCGTAAACCTTTGCATGGATGTGACAGTAAAACAAACTTTATAAAATAAGCTTTAAACCTGCACTAATCAATATTATTTACATTAACAATGGATCAAATGACTATGTGTTAACCCGACACTTATTACCAGCTCTGCAGTTCCTCTAAGATGTGCATAGATTTTTAGCCTCTTTTAGCTTTTTGTTTTTGTGGCACAAATTCTTCTCTCTTCCACCTTGTTTCCTACCTCAGGGGAAGCTGTTTTCAGTGGAAAAAGCCTATGTACGCTACTTCCCAGCATTAGGCAGCAGAGAGACAAGGTTAGCCGCTAACTAGTCAGGATAGTGAAGCTAAAAGCAGGAAGAGCCGGAATAGGTAGAGACCAAGACTAAAAGGGGAGTGAATATTGGACATTAATCAAGTGCCCTAAAACACAACTCCAGATGAGTGCTAATCTTGCTCCATGTTTGCTGGATGTGTAACTGTTAGTGAAAGACTTTTCCTTATAAATATGTCAGACGTTGTGTTTTAGGCTTGTTCCAACGCCCCAAGTGGGCATACATTTTTAATGCAATAAATGCAGCTTTAAAGTATCACCTAATGTAAGCTGACCAGCTTAATGTTCTAGGTTTACTCAGCTTCTGGTCAAATATATCCTCTGATACCTGTTTCTTTCTCTGTCTTGTTTATCCCCAGGATGTATGAAACCTCATGTACATGTGAAATTCTCCACAGAACTCCCCACGTACATCGTCTAAACTCTGGACTGGATTACCTCTCCAGCTGCATCATGAATATGTTTTAACATTTGGGACACAATGGTTTTGAGCTTTATACCTGTGCATGTTGAACCCTGCTGACACATACTGTGCTCTGTTCAAACCAGAAGAAACTGTGTACAGGTTTTTCATTTTCTTTTAACATATGTCTGATAACATTTCCCCATTTATTTATACAAATCAGATACATAATTCAGAGGGAACGCCAGCATGAACTAGAGAGGATAAAAAATGAAATAAGAAACATATTTTGGTTTTGCTTACATATCTGAGATTTGTTTGCTGTTCTATGAAGCTATCAGCAGTAGTGTATTATTTATCCACATGAATATACTTTTATGAAGTGAATAACACATTTATTTTGTAAATCATGAATGTCTGTTATACATTTGTGTATTTTAATAACAAATGTCATACTAAACAGAAATGCTGTTATAAAATGTGAATAGGGTACTTCAAAGCTTTTGGTCCATTGTCTCTTGGAAAGCTGATTTATGGCACAATACACATTTTCTACTGAAATGTTTTTTTTTTATGATTTAATTTGTTTTCAACAAAAACACAGGGTTTGGTTTTCTTGATTACTTTAACCTTTGCTGTTAATCTTATGCTTCTGGTTCTGTTTATGATACATAGCAGTTTGTAAAATGTTTTGTGCTTCAGAATAAGAGACCCCTTGATGGCGCTACTCTACACCTGCCGACTGCAAGTGATCCCCACATATAACCATTACACCTTTTAGGACAAGAAGAAGAAACAGGAGGTTACAGGAGGACTATCCCACAAAGAAAAGTAACCCAAAGTGGTCCTTGGCCACACCCCAATCACAGCCAGCATCCCTACTGAAGGCAGAGTACAATTTATTAAAGCTCAGATTTAGGTGGCTGTTGGAACAAGATACAACACTTTGTGGGAGAATCCAAAGAGTATGGCAGCGAGAAAGAGAGGGACAGAGAGAGAGTGGTTAAGACAGCTGGAAGAGGGCTTTTTGGGGCCATGATGTAATGAGTGTTCTATTGGACGGAATAGGAAGAGGTTGACTTCTTGAATACTTAATGTGGCCAGTCAGGCTCAAGGCTGGCTAAGGTTGGTGACACATTTAGGCTAATGTCCTGACTTGCCCTCAAGTAGCACCCATCTTCATCCCAGCTCATTATATTGCGCTGTAGGAGCAGGAGAACTAGAGCGCAGATGCTACCAGGCTACACGGATGGTTAGCTTGTTCAGGGGACTGTCAGGCCCTGTGCAAAATATGACAGATGTAAATGCCTGATTGATGCCTTTAAAATCTTCAGATGCTACAATTGTGGACATGTAGACATACCGTACAGAAACAGTTGGGTATTTTCAAATTTAGATGACCTTTTCAACAATTGTTCAGTTGTAGCCGTACATAAATTGCCACAGTAGATATATCTACAACACAATCAGTAAAGCATGTAACCATGGACCATACAGAAGAGCGACAATTAGACACTTAGAGCACTTTTACAAGCCATAGTCCGTTTGGTTACTCCCAATCAGAGTTTGATACTTTTGGTTCAGTTTGTCTTTAGCCTTGTTCGGTTTCACAGTGCACAAATTAAGCATACCAAATCTGCTGAGGAGTGTGTATGAAGGAGCAGGGCCAGTAATGTACTCGCAGAAGTACTTCTTATTGGTCCGAGATTTCGCGGTAGAAAACGTAAACACAAAAATCAACAAGTGCTGAGAAAACAGTGACCGAGCAACGTGGAGCTGAATGTGCCGCAGATGCATTTGGTCCTGCTTTTGGTGGTCCTACCAAACCAAACAATTGGATTCAGGGTTCACGACCGCCTCTGGTTGATGCTCCAGGTTGTTCTCTCCCACTCATTTCAACCTATTGTTTACGTATGTCCATCTCAACAAATGCAAAATCAGGCAGCCCATAATCCCCTGAGTTTTGGTTCATATCTTGCAATTGGGTCAGATTGTTTTCTTACTACAATCAAACCGCACCAGGGTTTGCTTGGAATCTAACTCTTGTGCAGACAAATACAACCGCTCCGATACCACTTGTGAAATTGGTCCCAGATTGGTTGCTGTGGTCTGCACTAGAGTATGCTGCTTTCATAACTGCCAAAACATCACCAGAGTTCGATTAAAACAGACTAGATGTTAGCTTGTGAAAGCACCTTATATGCAATACACTTTGACTGCATTACGTAGCGTTGCTTCATTTGGCCTGCTAACAGTGAAGACCCACTGAACAATATACCAAGTGAGAAGTTTGCAGCAATTGATTTCAGAAAAAAGTAAAAAAATGATTCCAAATGAGCGAAAACATCATTATTCTGAACTCTGGGATTGCTCTTTTGCAGGACTCTTGTCTTTAATATTTCAGCTACAGACAAATATGAAGTGATGCTTTTGACACAAAGTCACAACATTGTTTAAGTAAGTTGGTTGGACTACCAAACAGACAATCTGGGTATATGCCCCAAGGGCCCAGAACCTTGGGAGGACCTTCAGGCTCCAGGTTCACTGTGTATAACTTAGTTGATGATAATCTAATAAAATGCAGATATGTGGGTTATTCCAGCCCTTGTTCCTAAATGTATGTAATGCTATCTAGCAAGCAAGCTATGTGTGACTAGCAAACAGCTGCATGGCAGTGTTATCAGATTGTTATGCTTCCAGATGTGCTGGTCAGACAGAAGAAACAGTCAAATTAAAGAAGGTGGAGTCTGTCGCTCTGAGGAGTGACTGTGATACAATTAGGATGGTGGTGTATCCTGGCAGTGTGCTACCACATAAAGAAACAAATATGTTCTTGTGTTGTCTCTAGTAGTCTAGTAGTATTTCCAGAGCGATCTGCCATGCACTGTTCCTCTTAATCAAGTCCCTGTTGCTTGTTAAGGTTATATCGTAGAGAATTGGGGAAGCCTTTGACCATGACGATCAGCTTTCCCTCCATTAAGTTATTTTTTGTAGTTGAACAGAGTCAAGTTCCCAACTTCTTTATGTTGCGCAATTGTGCAACTTTTTAGTCTTTGAGTAGTTTGAGCAGTGGACAGTGCCACTGGCATCCTGTTGAAACTCAAGTATTGTAGTCCATACGACTAAATGGTGTCAAGATACTGCCGGTGTACTGCCCTCAATTACAGTGGTTAATCTTTTTTTGATGAGGTTTGATCATTCTGTTGAAATGAAGCGTTTATATTTCAAAGCTGCATGCTAAGATGATTTTGGTATCAACTCTGCGTTCATCTTCATTGTAGCTGTGTGTGTTCAATCTTCCAGGTTGCAGGACAGAATTTGCACTGAGCTATGAGGTGATCTATCTTGTTCCATTGCATGGTGTATAAGGGTCATTTTACATACTGGTGGTTGGAGTTTTGTAAATTAGCAACATCAATGAAATGTCTAGCAATGTAGCAATACAATAATAATTAGATTTTTTTTATAATTGAGGAAATAAAGATTTATTTGAAAGTTTTGCAAAGTGCGGATGTAACGTACTGAGTACCGATTGAATTCACATTTCAGATTTAAAAAAGGGACCTGGCTCTGACTTTAACAGCTTGAGGGAGACATACTAGAAGTAGCCTGTAACCTCAGACCTACGGTCAGGGCAGCTAGAATGCTAATATTAACCTTAACCCCAGGGAACAGGAAATGACACGGGCCAGACGAGATCAGGAGGTCCGTCAAGATAAAAGTACCTTCTGCCTCTGGGTTCACTGGCAGCAGGAAAGGTCCAACAGACAGGAAGTCCTGCTAACACTGACCTCCTGGTTAGGAGCTGTGATGTGACAGCACCCGATAGCGTGCAAAACAGTATCACGTTGCAGACTAGCTTTCAGCTACTCTTTCTTGCTCTTTCCCTCTCTCTATATCTTCCTCCCCGCAGAATTAGCAAGATTGTTATTTTTTTAGATAAATATTAATAACAATTAGAAAAAAAAAGAGTTTTATTACTGTACAGCTTTTGTATAAGAACAGACGGTAAGGTGTTACAGTGTTTTTGTTTGACCTCAACTGTGCTGTGTGTAATCATTTTATGCATTTATAATCATATTTATTAAATGGAAAGACGTCTGTTAACTGTGCTCTCATTTTCTTACAATATTTGTAAAGAAATACTATGTATTTGAGGAAGTAATATTCAACCTATAAAGAAAACAAAACAAGCATGTGTTTCAGAGTTTTCTTCCACACACACACACACACACACACACACACATATATTTATTTACATGTATTTTGGCATTTGCAAACATGTAACAAAATAATGTATCCATGTTGTGTTTTTGAGGGAAAGTGTGTTTGTGTGTGCGTGGGTGTGTATGTATGTGTGTGAACAATAACAATGTGGTTTTCTCCTGAGGGGCTCTACCAAGCCTGAAAAAATAAAATATTAATGATCAATCACTGCTTTGGGACTACAGACAGACAGACAGACAGACTTGGTATTTTTATAGTATATTTGCGAGGAGTCACAGATTGTATTCATTTTGATCATCAACATTATAGTTCACTCCTATAACTCCAATAAGATTAAGCCAGGGCCCTTAGGCAAGTGCTCAAACACAAACACATACATACACACACACACACACACACACACACACACACATACACACACACACACACACACACACACTGAAATAAGACAGAGTGGAGCTCACCTATCACCACCATTATCACCCCTTCTCCGCTGTCCCCTTTGGGGAACGGACCGGTCCCTTGTCACCGACTGACATCTCTCCCATGGGTCTCTAATGGTATACACGCACGCACGCACGCACGCACACGCACACACACACACACACACACACACACACACACACACACACACACACACATATATTTATTTACATGTATTTTGGCATTTGCAAACATGTAACAAAATAATAGGAGCTCGAAGGCTCACTCAGCGCTTTGGGCTTTCAACTGCATATTATTGTTCTGCTCAGGTGATGATATCTGTGCCAGCTCTTTTGCTAAAGCGATCCATGACATGTGATTGAATTACCAGAGACACATCGGAAGCAGACCTCAGAGCTTAGGCTAAAAGGTTTGTACAATGTTTTCAGAGAATTAACAGTGTACTAATAAGTAACCTTTTCTGTCCGAACACCCAAAGGCTTTTCAAATAGTACATAAACATTATGCTTGCCTGGAACAATCAAGTAATCCTTTGTTTGTAATTACAACTACTGCTCATTGCTGAGAAAGAACTCTGAAATGAAGATTTCCATGCAATCTTGTGTGGACTTGTAAAATCACTGTCCAAGGATGACAACACAGCTTCAAAATCTGATTCAGGCTTCCATACGTGAACGCTAAAGAGAAGAGTAAATGTAAATGACTTGCAATTTATTTTGACAATTGGAATCCTGGTGCTGCATCTTGGACAGGCGGTTGCCATTGTTATGTCATGTACAGTATGTTACTTGTTTTGAGTGAAATCATCCTCTAGATTACCTTCTCAGTGATTATCTTGACTACATTTCAATCTGTACTATTGCTGTACTTCTCCAGTGTTACAATACTGTAACTAGTACATGCTTAATGTCAGGATACTCCATTTCTGGCCATGTTTGAACGTCCACAACTACGATATGGAAGGCAAATGCCAGAATGCCAAAAGCATCAGTAGATTACTTTTAGGTGGCTTTCCAAACTAGGCTGATGTTACAATATATGTAAGACAGTAATAAATACTATTGGACAAGACGGACAAGCCCTTGACCCCTTATCTTTTCTCTTGGCTTTAATTATTTCACCCAGGAGAGGGGCAGAATTGGCGTCTCCAATATGCTGGAGGTAACAAAATCATGTCCCTCTCCTCAAAGATTAAACAATATATAGAGTATGTCTATTATGTCCATATCCCTGCCCGTGAATGTTAAGTACATGCACTTATCCACATTCCATGTTTTGTTCTTCATAATATGGCCTAAATGCTCACATTGCTTTTTTTATATGGCTATGATAACATGTTAATGCTAGGTGTAAATGGAGTCTTAATCTGCTGTTTTTCCCAGCATTGTAGCCCAATCAATGTTATTGTTGACCCGATGACTTTTCCTCTGGCACCACCATCAGTTTGAAATTTCCACTTGCACACATAAAGACTCTAATGAGCATTTATTGCCATGTAATTTGCAGAGCACATTCGTGTTCAAACACAGTTCCTCTTGCTGCTAAAATCATCTGTAACGCTCATGATTTTGAGCTCCCTCGCGCACAAATCTAATCCCGCTCTTACAAATACTTAGCTGTGCACTCGCAAAAGTCGACGTGCAGACTTACTAAAGCTCAAATTTGTGTTGTGCTTTCTCAAATCTTTTGTCGTCCGTAGCTTCCATAGCGTTTAACAACCCCACAGGTTGTGTGCGTAATGGATACCTTACTATGGCCACCTCTCGTTTAATTGTAGTGCTTATCTGTTTGTCTCCAAATGTTAAATCGTTAAGAACAAAACTATTCATACAGTTGGAACCTACCACAAAGATTAGTCCCATTTACATTAAATTGTTATTGTAGGAACCTAGAAAAATATAATCTAAAAAAAAGTATGAATGTTCGCACAAAGCAGACCTTTTATGAGCTATTCTAGTATTTTTCTCTAAATTATTCATAGAAAACTTACTTGGGAGAAACTTAAGCAACCTAACACTAATTTGACTGGAATAAAAATAAAGTTCTGTGCTCTCTTTCCCTCCTCTGCCGAGGGTAGTTTAGACCATTTTGTAGAGCAGAAATGATAATCTCAAAAATAGGGATGAGAAAGTGAGTCATTAAAGATGAAGATGTTAATTTCTGCATGGATATAACCTTATCAAGATTCAGTGCAGAATATAATGATGCTAAAGTGAGTGATAAAGTGCAGAAAGAATAGAAGTAATTATAGCTGGCTCTTTTACTCTTATTTATGCGGTTCTTAAAATAGCTCTGGTTTGGAGTAGCAGTCGTGATAATGATGATGATGGCCACAGCAAGAGCTAAACTAACACAGACTGATAGTTCCACTGATTCATATCGATGCTGCCACTGTCCAGTACTCAGTGGAGGTATTCAGGGAACATACAGTATATCATCTGAATAGCGGTGAGGAAGATGACGAAGATGATGAGGGCGTTAGTCATGGGAAAGAGTCATCATAGTTCACATGATGCACACATCCAAAGGCCTCTATTGTCCTTAACAAAAGAGAAGAGGGAGAGGCCACAGGGCAGTGTCATTACTGATGCTGCTGTGGCTGACAAGTCAGACAGGGTGGTCTGGAAGGGAGCGGGGGGGGGCTGTTGACGGACTCTTTAATCGTTCTTAGCCAGAAGATGCTTGGGCGCCCAGGGGAGAGAGAAGATTACCAAGAGATCAATTCCAAAACAGGGTTGGCTCTGCTGACATCTCAAGGTAGTGTATACTGCAGTGCCCCGGTGGGACACGGCTGCCAATACAGCCTGGTATTACTGTGGATTTAGTGTGAAGGAGACTCAGAGAGAGTAAACGGGAGGCTTTTGGTAGAAGTAAATAGCAGGAGGATTACATAAAATGCTACGCTGTTAACAGGGGTGGGACTATACAACGGCTAAATTACAGCTGCACCAGGCAGGAGTTTTTCGGGAAATAAAGGTGTTATCAAGGTGAGGGCTGCGACGGAAAATAAACGAGGAATAATGGAGATATCAGGTTATATCAAATCTTATTAGTGCTCAAGAAGTAAGGAATTAACTGGAGAGCAGATGAAATGAGCCAGAAAGCACTCTGCTGTCTCTCCAAGTCTACACTGTCAAAATTCATTATGACAAAAAAAACATATAAAAAAACATCAATATGTTTAAAAATACACATATCAAAAATCTAATGTTGTACATGTGCCGGATTATTTATGCAGTTAGGTGCTCAAAGATCTTCTTTTTTTAGCGGCCCCCCCTGGGGATAAGCGGTGGTAATAACAGGTGCGTGTGTTTTGATCTCACCTCCCAAAGATCCAAACGTTGTCGCCTTTCCTGCTGTAGTTGCCACAGGCAAGACAACACAAGCTCTTGACAGAGGACACCTAACACGGAAATTAAAGACAAGACAAAGAAAGAAAAGAAAACATTTTGCAAACACACTGGAGATAAATAGACCAAGGAAGAATAAATAAATAAAAACAAGGATTACAATAACAACTATTTGAACATATCATAAATCATTTACGTAGTCCTGCACTCCATCAAGGAAAGTTATTTAGGATCAGACATGAGGAGTGAGGCTGTTCCATAGAACTGGGCCTCTGTTGCTAATTGAAAACAGTCCAATGTTAGTTCTGTAGAATATAGAACTGAGTATAGAAGATCAACAGATCTGGTGTGACAGTGGAGCTGAGACTTAGTTACACAGAAACTGTGAAAGAACATTGGAAGTTTGACTTACGAAAGTACCTATTTGAAGTTTATTGATGTTAATATTTAAAACCACCAGGGTTTTAAATAATGGGCTGAGTAACCATTTAAATCATTTCGTATGTGCTGTATGCCTGTACAACCCGTTCTTCTACAAAATAACGTTCCCTTACAAATATACTGCATTCTCAAAATGTTTTCCTGCAATGGTGAAAGGATTGTATTTATACACTGTAGCGCTTTTCCAATCTTTGCGATCACAACACATGTCAGCATTCACCAATATTAATACAGAGTCTGTGGCTACCATCCTAGGTGCACATCAACTCGTCCCACACTCCTGATCCACAGCCGCCCCAAATACAGCTGTGGTGATACACATGGTTATCGTTGTACATTGAAACAAAACGTTAAATTAAGGACATAAATTAAAACACGTCAACATTGACATTTGCTTTTTAAGTTGAGCACCAAAAACATTGTTGGTTTGGAATTATATGAAATAACCTCCCACTGCATATATTAACAGGGGGACATAATGCATTATTTCTGTTCTGTAAAATAAGAAAAATCTAAATACAATTACAATACATTTGTCAGCAAAATGTCTTCTTGTCTTATCTCTTACCTATTGCATGGTGGAGGGACCGCTGGCAAATTGCTGCCGCGCCTTCACCGAGTTCTGTTTGTTTGTTCTATTTGTTTTGTTTTTTTGTTTTTTCGCTTGCTGTAACCTGTGTGCTCTGCTGCTTAAGCATCTCTACATGCTGGTCATGTGTTTGTAAGAACATCACAGTCAATTGCGGCAGTCGTCATTTCGGTGTCCACACTTGGTAGCATGGAGCTAACCTCGCAGGTAAGGGGCTCACCTGTACGGGACTGGCAGGTCTCCTCTGTGCTCTCTGCGGCTGGATACTCCGATCTTGCGCGCCTTGCTACAGACGCCTGACCGAGGCTGTCCTGCTGACTATCCTGCCTGCTCTATCGCTAACACGAAGGCTGCCCCGTCACAGAGGACTGTCTGTGCCCACCGTCTAACCGGCTGACCTGCTGCTGGGCCCGGGTCTCCCCGCCTGGGTGTAGCCTGCAGTCTGTGGCTACAGCTAACACACTTGCCCCCTCTGTCATGCTGGTTTTGACATCACCTGGATTATGAAACTGGATTATGAAACTGCTGGGTTACACTGTTTCTCATCCTCTACACCACCATGGGATCATCAAACTCTTCATATGGATTGCTCTGTGTTTCATGTCCACTATATGTCTGGTTAGGGTTGTCTGCTCTACCTTTTATTGTTTTGCTGTTTTTATCTCCCGTATTTTTTGTAAGGTGTCCTTGGGTGCCTTGAAAGATGCCTCCAAATAAAATGTATTATTGTTATTATTATTATTATTATTATTATTATTATTATTATTATTATTATTATTATTATTGTATTGTTTTACTCTAAGCAATGTTAAACATTTGGTGTATTGTATTATGGGAATTGCATTTATAAAAACAAAACAAATGGAGACGTATTATGTATTAGACTAGTGGTTCTTAACCTTATTGGAGGTACTGAACCATGCAAGCTTCATCAGTGCATTCACCGAACCCTTCGTAATTGGAAAAATAAAATAGGATTTCTTCAAAACATAGGTATATATTTTATTAGTGCACAAAATGAATTATGCATCATGCATGCATCATGCAGTTGCACACAAAATCACTGTGTTCAAAGAACAAAACCAACAAAACATGAATTTCACACAAAAACATAACTCAATGAATATTTACTGCAAATCAATGTGACTTTTGCTGTTGCCTTTCAGAAATGCCACTCTCATATCATTTTCGCAACAATGTCTGTTCCTTTTCTTAGTTTTCATGTCTACCATGCTCGAAAAGGATTGCTCGCAAAGATACGTTGTAACAAACGGTGTGAGCATCTCAAGGGCTTTCTTAGCAATAAGAGGGTATGGTACGATTTGGTGACACCAAAACGTTGAGAGCGTTGTTGTTCTGAAGAGTTGCTGTTGAAGCTGGCTCTGCTGAAGGTCAATGATTTCGTCGAGGTATTCATTGTTGACATCTGCTGTCGCAACACCAAACGTGAACGTCTCTCACCCATGCTGGATATGACTCTCTGGTGGGGAAATATCCGTCGAGAGACTTAGCCAGCTCATCTAAGTGCATGGCAATTGCTTGCTTCAGCTCCCCAGGTACAGAAATGTCTCCAATTCCAGACACGTCTTCGATATTACTGACACAGTTGTCCAGCAGGGGAAAGTTTGCAAAGTTATCATTCTCTGTTCGTCGTTTCCATAAAGGTAGCTTTTTTTTAAACGCCTTCAGGTTTTCTTCCGCTTCGATGATGTTCACTCCACCGCCCTGCATCTGTCGATTGAGATGATTGAGAGCATCGAAAATATCGGCCGTGTACGCCAAAATGAGAATTAACTCAGAATTTTCAAAGCAATCTGCGTGACAATGTTGGTACTCTCGCAAAAACAGGGCTAATTCCAGACGCATGGCAAAAACACGATTCAGCACCTTTCCCCGGGATAACCACCGAACGTTAGAGTGGTGCAGAAGTACCTTCAATTCAGAGCCCATTTCCTTACACAGCCCTTTGAAGATGCGGTGCTTCATAGCACTATTTTGCACGTAGTTCACACATTCAACTACAATTTGTAATACTTCTGCCAGTTTTGGAGGCAAGGCTTTTGTTGCCAATGCATGCCTGTGCAGAACACAGTGCGTAACAATGATGTGTGGTGCATCGGATTTCACCAGTGTTCCAAAACCACTCACGGACCACTCTTTGAGAAAGAAAGACTGGTCTAGATGTATGAAACTCCACTCCTTTACAAACCTGTTAGTGAAAGTAGAGATATATGAAAAAACATTTTGTAATGCGTAGCTTATCCCAAACAAATCTAAATCTCTGTTCATAAGCCACAGTGAGGCTACAGCAGCTTTAACGTGGATATTTTGCTGATTGATTATGGTAGATGCACTTAAAATATAATGACCACTGTTTTATATTATCTCATTTCATTTCCCAATACATTGCTTAGGCCACCACTGATAATGATTCAGAGTCAATGACCCATGACGTCATGTTCAATTAAAAGCTGAGCTTAATGATGAGGACACGAGCACTGCAGGAACTCCACCCTAATTGCTTGAAGAGGAGAAATAGTGAGAAGGAAGGGCAGCAGGAGGACATGCTGGTACTTTAGCTCAGGGTTGTATGAGTGTTTGTGTGCGTGTGTGCGTGTGTGTGTGTGTGTGTGTGCATGTGTGTGTGCGGCGCTGTGCGGTGTGCAGACAATCTGACAGCTTGTTGCTTTTGCTCAAGCAAGTCTGTATGTGTTTGAATGAGCAGCACTTTTTGTTTACTAGTTAGGCCTCGTTTGGGGGAAAATGTAAGAACTAGAACAGGGGATAGTCGGTGTAACTGGGAAACATGTGGTGTCCCAAGTCTGGTTGCATTTAGTTGGTTTGCCTTCTCCAGCCCAGCTGCTCGCTCTCCTCTCTCTCTCTCTTTGTCTCTCTGGCTCCGTCCAGCTCCACGTCCCAGCCTCTCCCTGGACCCAGCCTACTGCAAGAGCAGAAGCAGGTCATTACCACGCTTTTTTACACGTTATTGCTGTCTGATCTCCAGCTGAGCCACTCTCATCTCATCCCCAGCAGCCGACGCCGTCACCACACCCACAGTCAGGTTTGTAGAACCTATGTATCAGTAATGGTTATATTAGAGCCGTATAATCAATATTTCTGTATTAACAATGGGTCAAAGGAGCTGTGAAAGAAAAATCCAGAGAGACGTATCACCCAACTCAGCAGTTTACCTGTTTTTGTGTCTTTAAGTTCATTCTTTTGGTTTTTCAGCTCACTTGTCTGTTTTGGTTCACTCTCACCACGACCCATCAGTGTTACACACTGTGATAAACCTACTGCACACTACCTGCCTAGCACCAAAGCAGACAGCTAGTTAGAAACTAGAAGCATTTTAATTGGAGCAGTTAAATACGAACCAGACATGTTTCTTAAGAGTTAGTAGAAAGCTAACCCAAGCTAAAAGAAGAGTAAATATTGAATTAACTTTCATCAGGTGGACACAAACACGACTCCAAATGAATGCTTAAGTTGCTCCATGTCTGCTGGATGTGCAATTAAGCCACATTTTGCTCACATGTTTGCCACATCAGTCTATAAGATGAGTTTAGTGTTGTGTTTACGTACTTTTGCACGGCTACAAAGTCATCAAAAAGATTAATTCATACCGTTTTAAGTCAAAGTCTCCAGGAAGTTAATATAAGACAGGCGGTTTGACATCAGGATGTGTTTTTTCTGCCTTTCTTTCATTTTTAAATGCTTTTAATGCATTATGCAAAACACTTTAAATTGCCTGTATGAAATGTACATTATAAATAAATGCCTTCCTGTTCTAGCCTGGATCTCGTCCCTATTTATCACAGCTCATGGGAACTATGCAGTGACCGATAGCAACTGGAAGACCAAGTTGCCACCTGTGATTCATAACATGTGGAAACGAGGCTAACGCAAATATGAATTATCTCACTTTGGAGTCACAAACGGACCCACTCACCATTATATATCTCTGGGCAGACCTCCAGTTCACCTGGCTTGCATGTCTTTGAACTATTGGGATAAGTCAGAGCAGCTGGAGAAAGCTATGGAAACATGCAAAGGACATTATGTAAATATTTCACAATGACAGTTCCACTGCGATTCCACTGAGGCTGATTCTGCTGCTGATTTGTTCATCCTGTCGATACTTTAAGATCCACACTTTCCGTTTCCTTCCCTTTCAAATGTGTTTGTATTGGCACTGGCATTTGATTTTGTAGTAGAGTAAAACCCCTCTTTGGTGTAACGTTTTATATATTTTGTATTTTATATAGGGCTGTCAAGCGATTAAAAAAAAGAATCTAATTAATTACAAGCTTTGTGATTAATTAATCTAAATTAATCGCATATATCAACATTAGCCGTGAGAAGCATTTCAAAGTATTCAAATGGATTTCGGAAGATGAGTGAATCAATGAGTAGCATTATAAACTGTCAACATGTCTTTTATTTCAATACTATTTCTCCAATATCTTGTTTGCTACAATTATCTTAGACAACACAGACCAACAGTTTGAACGCCTGATCGAGAGATGGCGAGACGGGTCGCTCACTTTAGCATCAGCGGCGGTGCTAGCTAGCTCCGAGCTGCTAAGTGCTTTACGTTGAGGTGATATATATATATTTATAAAATGGACATGTCAAATCAAGCAATCTGATTGGTTCTTAGCCGTATAATAATGATCGTATATCACGGGTAGAATTGTAGTTACTTTTCACAACAAGTCAGTATCCCTCCGCGTCTGAGAAAAAGCTACAGCTGTTAAATTACGTCCGTTAAGAAACAAACTTACAAAGCTTTACTCTGGAGGAGTGGATTGATCAGTGCCTATCTCCAGAGAAAAAAACCCTAAAAGTTCAACGTTGTCTGTCTAATATGTTCGCTAGTGCAGAAGGCAACGGAGGGACTATTTTATTTTGAACATCATTATTTAATAATAAAAACTATTTAAATTGGAGTGAGTATTTTTCTTTCATATTGCCACACTTGGTAACCGTTTTATAAAAGCAATAGCTCACTTCAGACCGTGATATATGCTCATTATATCACAGTTAAGGGGGTTGAACCACGCCCCTTAACTGTGATATAATGACCATATACCACGGCCTGTCTGTCTGTGATTAATTAATCGAAATTAACGCGCTAATTCGACAGTTTATATGAACCGATTAATCATTTTTTTCATATTGACCACTTTCATCATGATGGCCTATACATTTTATTTTATTTGATCTAATGCTACATAGGAATATACAACGCTTGTTTTGCTTTTTGCTTGTAGCGAAGCACTTTTACTGAATGCATTTTCCAAAGAGTTCCAAAAATCTAAGTAAGCTACCGGCCATCATTATCAGCTTTTGTTATCTTATCACAAACATTTATCGGTATACATGTTAGACAACAAGTAACAACATGCAGACATGCAAAACAAATATTAGAAATGATTTGGAAAAAGTGTCACCTACTGTTAAAAGATTCAAACTTTTAATTTTTATCACATTTTTTGTTGGTTGCTTGAGAGCAACACCACAAACATTGATATATTATGACCAGCAGGCATGGAGCAACATTAGCATTCCTTTGGAGTCGTGTTTCTGGCCACTTGGTGAAGTACAGCATTTACGGTCTTTTTATTTGACTCTTTAGCTACTAAATGTTCCACCAGCTGGTCGCTGACTGTGTCTGTGGTCTGAAGCTCGGCTAGTAGTGAACAGTGGGTTTATCAGAGCTTTTTAACTAAAAACAGCAAACAGCTTGATGAGAGCGGTGAGTGTGAACCAAAATAGTAAAGTTGCAGGCCGTGAAACCAAAACAATGAGCTGAAAGTTACTAAAACTCTCCTCAGAGGTAAACTGTAGACTGCTGATCCTGTTTGTTACACGTCAGTTTTGCACTTTTTAGGTTTTACAGGCTACATACAGAATAAATACTTGACTGTTTTTGACAAGATTATTGTAACATGTCCAGATTGGTCACAACTCCTCACACTTGGACACTGGTTTTATTCAACTTACTAGTCACAGGGAGAACGACACAGAGAGCAGCACTATAACTTATGTTACTCTGGAGGAGTTTTGATTTGAGTCTGAAAAATAGAAAGCAATTTCATTTTGATTTCTGCTGGAGTTTAAAAACAGCACTATATTTTTAGTGCTTTTTATGATTGATACCAGCCTCAACAAGTAAGTTTCACTCAGAATCTAACACACAGTATTCAAAATAAGGCAACATACATTATAAACAAAAACTAGACTGTGTTAGTCACACAGAAGATGTTTACAGAGCCCTTTAAGCTGCGCAGAGCAGGGAGGACGAGCCTTTGTTTACGGTAAAAAGAGTTATAGAGAAAGGCCGCAGTTAATAAGCCAGCCCTCCACTCTCACTGTCCCCCGAGGAAACAGAGCACGGGGAGGAAAGATAGAGCTGGAGCCCGGGCGTCCACCGAGGGAATGTCATTTTGCTCTCCTGGGCAATTTGCATGCTCTAATATTAATTGCTATTGGAAATGCTTGATTTGATTAAGGGGGGAGTCCCAGCGGGGTCTCTCTCTCTCTCTGCAGCTGAAGAGAAGGGAGTGGCGCCTTTGCTCCTAACCTTGTTATGTTGAAAGGCAACTCGTACTGAGTCAATGAAGCACACAACAGACACCACTTCACTCTCTAGAGCATGTTTACACATCTCTACATGTTTTTTTTTTCCACAGATCGGTGACACAATAGCTGCTGCGTATGAAATATTTATAGAAAAGCCTTTGCTCATTTTTTGGTAAAACACACAATACAATCACTCAGAACACTCAAGCATACACGTGTTGAATAAATTATTTGCATCCACTGAATTCCATTAGAACTTTCATCGGATTACAATATTGAAGCTCTGCACAGACACACACAACACATTTAGCATTCAGACAAGGCTGAGGAATTGATCACAGCGTTTGATGTGAAAATGCAGAATCAGCCGTGTATTTGCATTCTGCTGATCACTCCTTAATTCATAGCAGAGGTTTTCTGTACATGTTTTCCTTTTGGGTATGCACTAGGCAGCTCAAAGGGATCTTTTGTTTTGACTGCAAAGGGCGTATTTGTCCCTTGGCCTTAACATAAATTGCGACTGACAATAAAATATAGCCTACAGGAGAATTTAGCAATGACTGCGAATGAGAAGAAACACAGCTATTGTATTACCATAGGCTCATTTACATAACTGTGCATCTGTGCAGAAATACACGAGTATACAGTACATGTCCTAGAGTGCGACTCAGGGTCGTATATATATATATAAATATATAAATATATATATATATATATAGATATATATATATATATCAATATATAAATATATAAATATATAAATATATATAAATATACATATATATAAATATATATATATATATATCAATATATCAATATATAAATATATATAAATATATATATATATATACATACGATTAAACAAACTGGATTCACCATGACATTCAGACCAAAAACGTTCTCTTTGTCTCTTTTCGGTTGTGATTTACGGTACCCAGGATTCCAAGCAGGCTTATCTTAATGGTCGTCTTCCAATGAAACTCCCGGACAGTGAGTTCAATCTCAAGCTTATTGGACTTACTTGGCAAATTATTGGAGTGCACAGAACAGCAGCTGATTATTTTATAATTCCTCTGAGGCTTCCACTATTAACATGCACACACAGGCACAACAGTCTTTAACTTGATACACTCAAGGCAGCCTGTGTTTTTTTTCCATGTGGACGTGATTGGTGATGCAAACAATGCAAATACTTACTGAGACGGGCAGTGTTTCATTAAAATTCCCATCAGAGGTGCAGACAGTCTTATCTGGGTTTGAGAATGAGTTGTGGAAGATGAGGATATCATCTCTGAGTCCTATTTGTGAGGCGCTATTACACAGTGTGGATGTTTAATAGCAGCCACAGAAGGAGATTATTCTGACACTGATCCAGTATTGGGACTGTTTGAAATGTGCCAGATTTGACTATGTATGGTATTTATTCCATATTATGTATTACATTTAATAAGTCAAAAAGTCCAAATAAAGAGAATCATTTGGGAGTGTCACTAAAGGCAATTTATTTCTTGATATCATCCGACTAATTTTACAACTTTTCTTGTAAATATGAAATAGATTTGAAAGAATTTGTAATTAATTGGAGCCAAGTGAAAAAATGTAAATGTGTAATGCTTGCTTATTAAAAAAACAACCAAAAGGGGCACAGTCTCCTGATGAGGACAGATTGTATGCCTTCTCCCTGTGGGCAGATTGTAAAATACTGACACTACGGTACCATGTCTAACAGTCACATAATACCTGATGTTCATGCTGTTAGAAATATGAACCTGAGCGATACCGTTGCCTTGTAAAGCCCAGTATACTGACAGTGTGAGTAAAGGGTGTTACATTCAATGCATCCGTCCATACTAAGATGCATTAGGTGGATGCTGTGTGTCACTGTCCTGTCGTGTCACATCAATCATCATTATGGAGCTGTAAACATGACTCATGGTTTAGTGTTTGTGTAATATTCCTACAGTTGACCTTTATTAACTCTTCTGTTTTAGCAAACCTGGGGATTTGTTCATAGCCTGTCTGGTCATGTGACTGCTCGAGTTTCTTGACAAAAATAAGGACAGGTTGTAATATTCTAGATGAACAGGTTTATCATTAACACAGGTGATGCAGTAATGTATGCTAGAGAGCAATACTTTACTAATGTTTGCTTACATAAGCTAAGCTGGAGCAGTAAAGCCACTAAGTACTAAGCTGAGCAGTGTGTTTGCTTATGAACGGAATTTTCAATTTTGAGAAACAAAATTTGTCAGTTCTGCTTTCATAAGTTACATATTCTCATGTATCTACAGTATCTCCCATAATGTTCTTCTGTCTGATTCAGTCTTCAACCTTAACAAATGTTCTTCACATAAATACATTGTATCAGTCTATGTTTGCAGAGTCACTGTCCTCCTCTATTATTCAGTTTTGAATATTGTCAACTTTTATAACCCAATATGTTATCAGTGGATGATACGTTTAATCAGGCTAAACAAAACAAAATGCATTTTATGTCATTTGTGTAAGTATCCTGTCATTTCACATCACATTAACTAACTGTGTGGAGCTTCAAACAGGACTTACACTTTCCCCCAGTCGCACAGTTTCACCTGCATCAGCCACAGCTTGAGACGTTGCATGCAGAGATTTGACAAGCAGTATAGTTTTCCCTCAACAGGGGGAGATGTGGCTCTGTCATGTTCGGCTCAGTCCTGTGTCAGTGAAAGGTACACCTTGCCTCGGCGCCTCGGCTCCCAGACAGTGACAAGCGCTGCCATCCCGGCACACAACCCGCAGGCTGCTTATGTGGTTTGAACTTTCAGTTTTTATGTTATTTAATAGGATTTTAATAGCAATGTGTCACTCCCTGCAGGCTTTCACTTCCACTGACTGAGTGCATACGTATGCTGGGAGCTGGCAGGGAGTTCATCATGGTTGTCTAAACAGGGAAAAGCAGATTCTGCGTGGATTCTCAAAAGCCTAGGTTGCATTGAAACAGCATGGAGGACTTCAACATTGATATGCATCTGCTTTAAGTTGGCCAGCATTAGCCTGAGTATCCAACATGTAAAGATACTAAACTTACACACATCATGATATGCTTAGTCACAGGTCAAAGGAAAACAGCAATTGTTTGCTGTAGCTGTTAGCAACACATTAACGTTTCAGCATGTTAGCTGAATATGTTTGTAATCTTACAAATGTCTTTGTAAGAGCCACAGTGGCCACATGAATGGAAAGCATCAATTGTTATAAAATCCAGCTCAGTGACTTATTTCATATCTCCATCTTGTCAAAATGTAATTTTCTCTTTGTATATTCACCAACGTGTCACCTTAGTAGCACTTTCTCTCCCATCTAAGGTAGCTTCTAAAGCTGTATGCATACACTGCATCTGAGGTGACATTTATTTGCATTCATGGCTACACTATTGGTCTTGTCATGCCTCTTCTTTCTTCTCTCACTTTGACTGAACCATGGGCACAAACGCTGTAGCCCATACCAACTGGTGCAGATATTTACTTCATTGGAAACCTGTTTTAGCATCAAATAATCATCCCCCTGCTGGCATGAAAGATTCAGTAGCTCTGAAATGTTTGTTGCTTGCTACTTCCCAGTGGACCACAGCATTAGTATTAACTGGTCATCGAAACTTGTTGAAGAGTACTGCAGCTGACAATAGGACTTCACAGCAGCTGTAACCACACCCAACAGTGACTCACCCTGGAGAATTACCTCACTGCAGCGAGGTGGGAAGTTAGTGAGCATTCAGACTGAACACAGGTAGATGATCCAGGAAGTCCAGTTAAGGATCTGCAAAGTTATGACGGGGGCAAATATTTAATCTTTCGTCACCTCACAAAGTAATCTATATCAGGAATGTGTTGCGTTGCGGTAAACGTTGAGAAAACTTTTTTTTCTTTTTTTTCATCCGGATCCTCTGCGTTGGCACCCCCGCTGTGCCGGAAGACTGGTTTCATTAAAAAATAACATCTTCAGCCGGCTAAGTTGTTAAATGGAAATGGAACGTGCAAACTTAGAGCATAGACAAGTCAAGTCAATTTGAGTTATAGTGCTTGATATCACAAATCAGAACTTTTGGTTTCGGATGCATTTCCTCTCCAGTCCTCTCGTTTCCCACACAGCTTTCCTTTTGACTCAATTATACTTTATACAATGGATACTACCGGTCCTTGATTGTGATTGGCTGAGCCGCCTTCAAACTCGTTGAGAAATACTCTATAAACATACAGCTGTGACCTGATTACTATAGTATCACTTTGCCATTTAGTCGCCTAAAAAACAAACAAACCCAAATGCAGGCAAATATAACAAAGACAGCTGCAGAGATTTGTGTCCGAGCTGCAGGGAACTCACTTCCTTTCGCTTTGTTGGAGAAATAACGCTACCTGTTGATAACGTTATCAAGCGGCTGACGATCTAAGGAGAGTTAACATGCTTTAACAGTATTTCAACAATTGCGCAATTGATGAGGATATCCAGATACATGTTAGTAATCTCCCATCTTTAGTTTAGCTCCAATGCGTCTGTGTGTTGCTCGGCAGCCATTATGCTATGTTGCTGAAGAACAACATTGCTTGGCGGAAGAATTCTTATTTGCTATCAATAAATGATTTAATTTGTTGTTGCTGTGTGTCAGCTGTTGTTAAATCACTCTCGTGGCTAATTGCTTGAATATACAATTGACTGTATGTAGCGGGACCGTTTACGTACTGTTGGTTAGTTTGAACTTCCGGATTCCAGAAAGTAAAACAAATATAAAAATAATTCCTTGATTCTTGTTCTGGTTCTAGTGCTTTGGCTAAGCCTCACTGTGGCTGTATTTGCCTTCAGTGTAACGGTGGCACTTTTAAAATTGTCTAATTGTTTCGGCCTGTCTTCATCTTTCTAACATTTGAAAATGTTTTGAGTAGAAACAAGAGAAAAGGACGGAGGTCTGGACTGGGGAGAGTTCTTTGTCATTTCCAATGTATATCCATTTAATGCCAATGGCTATCAAAAGTATGATATTAATGGCATAAAATAATATGTTTCATCATATAGAATATGTTTTTTACCACTGCAGCAGTAGACCTTGCTTCCCATTATGCCCTGTGGCTGTGTTCTACATTTTGGGATCAAGCAACCGTTCACCCGGTACACCAGAAATCCAAAATCCTACTGTCTGGTTGTGCATCTACGCAGCAGCCTCATAAACATGATAACCACATTAGAGATGAGAGACACTGACATATATGCATTGCTCAACACAGTGAGTACAATTGTTCTGTGTACAGTTTACACTGCTCTATGATAAAGTGCCTCACACTATCACAGAGGCTGCATTCAAGAGTTTAGGATGAAACGGTTTTATGTAAAAAAGTGTAGAGAGCAAAAGAAGACAAAGAAAATCACTTGAGTGATGTTCAAAACTTTCATCTGGGCTAAACAGGAAGCAGGCAGAGGAACATCCCCTCTGTGACCCGTCTTTGTGTCTCTCAGTCTTACCCTCTCTGGTTGATGCTAAATACACCCCTACAAGATGACGGACTGCAAAGTATAAGCTGCTTCTCATTGATGTGGAACAAACGCTCACAATGCAGCTCATGGGTTAGACGCTAATTGTTTTGCATCCCAAATTGGAGCTGATGACGAAGAGAGAGATTGAAGACTTGTGTGGGAGCACACGTTTTTCCTATTGTCTTGATGCCGCCCTGCAGGTTCAGGTAGTAATGAGGACTAAATTTAGATTTATCCAGACTTCAGGGTGGATACTGACAAAAGTATCATACCAACCAGAAGTTAAAACTGTTCATGACGACTAGCTTGAATGACATGTTTGATTGCTATTGTCTATGCTTGTATCTGTATGTGTAATGTAAGGTGGACCGTGCATTTCTTTTCCCAGTGTGTGTTGCATGCTTGAACGTGGATTTCACACAAACACATATTCACTTTCACATTTCATTTCGCCTGCAAAGGTGTTGGAGATTGTTGCACTAGATGGCACTGTGCACATGGCTGTGAGAAACCTCCAGAACACTGTGACTGGATCAAACATCTTTTATGATCAGTTATTGACACTGTGTATTGTATTTAGACCTCACCCCATCAGACCGGCTCTGTTGCCGTGGGAACAGGTCTTAAACAGGCTACACAGATCTGCACGGTGTGATTTACTCCCTATCCAATGGCTCTGAGGCGAGTCACTGTAATGCATACAGCGGCTGAGTTGAGTCAGCAAAGGTCACAGAAGATGACACTACACTCTGAGAGTGAATTAGCAAGGGGTCCCTGGCAGGGCCAGGTGCTGAGCCGTTAGCCGTCGTTGGCTTACAGCCAGGCAATAAAAGTCAAGTCTTGGAAACTGATGTCCTGTAAAAGCCAAGTCTTACTTGAACACAGCATTGGCCAGGTAATCCAGGAGTTGAATAAAATGTCAGCCTGGCTGAACGTGCTCAGCACACCCGTTTGGCAGGACTGTAAGGCTGCTTTGTTATATGCAGTGCAGCTGCGCCAGCAGCTCACATGTCCATTCAGACACAGCTATGTTCCCCTCTGTGGCTTTAAATGGCAGGTTCACCAAAATTACTTCAAAGACAAAAGCAGAAAAAAAAAAAGTGTCAATACTCTAAACCAGCAAGCTGTGCAGCATGTGGATTTAATCTTAGATAACATTTCACGGTATGACTACTCCCTTTTCAGTCTATTTCTGTGTAAATATACACAAACATTTATGAAGAGAGTATGTGTGAGGACGTATTTTAGTCATTCATGTACCTTTAATGTAGAAATATATAGGAAATCAGAATCAGAATCAGAAATCCTTTAAATTTACGTTGTTACAGCGGGAAGAGAGTAAAAGAGAAAACAAGAGAGAAAACAAGCATTCTGTGAAGTTTCCCAGTATGCACAAATCTAATTAATATTTAATATTCATTTATTGAAAACAATACACTGTGAACAGTTTTCATTGGAACTACTTTCTGCCAAAGAAATAGATTTCAGAAAAACTGTTGACAATGCGATCTGAAAAAACAGGGACATTGTTGTTTAATCTTTTAAAGGGGTACTGCAGTAATTTAATATTGCATTTCCATGAAGTCGGAGGCTTGTGAGAGAGATTTAAAAAGTGAATGGTCGAAATCAAAGCAGGAGAGGCTGAGTCTCATGAAAGAGAGTCTTTCATGACAGTCTCCCGGCCTGATAAAGGCTTTATGTTAAAAATATGAATAGTTTAGCCTGAGCCAAAATAACCCTGATGACATCACTGACCCCAAATGACATCATCAGGGTTATATTTTCTCAGACATCTGCCTTCAGTGCCACTTACAGAATGTAACCTTTATTTTCAAAGTCTTCATATCACTTGTCCTCATGAGGAAAGTGAAATTAATGTTTAAAACTGGTAGAGTGCCTCTTTAAATTACATTTGTCAGCGCTCTAAACACGAAGAATAAATTAGGTATGCAGATTAGGATGTGTGATCCCGGCCCTTAATTGGCTGCATGCAGGTCCTCTCCTCCCACCTTGGCGAAGACCGGATGTGATTGGTGTGCGCCTGTTCCGGCTCTCCAATCCGAGGCGCACTGGAGAGACCAGTGACTACAAGTGCCTGGGCAGCTCTACAGTCGGCGGCTGGTGTTGTCTGCTACGCACATGCGTTTCTGTTTCGTCCGAGACTGGCGCGCTCTTATGTATATTGTACCTTGAATGTTGCATATTGTGTTTCGTGTTTCGTGCCAGCTGTCCGCATTGTCTTGTTTGGGACAGCCGTGGTACAAACTGTGTAGAGTTATTTGTTAAGCACGATAGGTGCTTTGGTGCTATTTATGCTTTGTTCTTATTTTGTATTAATCCAGTTCACCCCGAGTTTGTTTTAGTATTTATTTTGTTAGTATGTCTTTGACGCCTCGCTGCTCTCGTGTTTGTTCCATTTGTCTCTTGAAAAGCAATTGATTGCCAATTATCCATATTCTATTAATAAATATACTTTATTTACCATCAACATCTGGTTATATGTTACTCCCTTTTCCCTTGCAGAGCCGGGTCGTAACAATCATAATATGCATAGCTAAGTCTCGATTATGCTTTCTAAACCGAGTCCGTCAATTAGCCAGTGCCTGCGGTCGCACACTCCTGAATAAAGATATACAATGGAAACACTCCTTTCAGGATTAAGCAAGCTTTCCCTTCTCACGGTGGTAGAAAACAAATAATATATTACAAAGGACTGAAAGCAGGTGGTGCAAGTTCAATAATGCCATTGAATCCTTTTCTTGAGAATAATAAAGCACTGGCTTCCTGTTCAATACATCTGTGATATTGCCCCAGACTTCATATGCTCAAAATAAGGGTTCATCCACATATCAGTGGCTCCATCTGTCTCTGCAGCCGCTCCACACACACACTTCATCAGTGGAGTGGGCAGCTTAACAAAGCCTATCCAAACAAGTTTGTGGAGCAGCTGAATTTGTTGACAACCCTTATCAGATGTATTTGATCTTTTCAAGCCCTGTTAAATGAAAGTATGAAGGTGCAATGAAACATGTGTCCAGACATCAGAAATGCATAATTTTCTCACATCAGTAAAATGTATTTAATTCAGCTTCAGCTTCCTATCTTTTATCATGAATATATGGTTATGCAAGTCTTAAAATAACCAGGGCAGTTTCATAAGAAATAATATGAAGGATCTTATTACCATACTGGAAATGTAATGTCTTCCATATCTGACTGGTTTCTCCTGTGTATTGTTCATTGATGGTAAAAAAAATTAATAAGACCAACGGAGTGCAACAGTGGAATTAAGATATCAAGAACAGCTTCTTCTGAAGTTCAGAGACAGAGATTTGTCTACAAAAAAAGCAACCAAATGTTAATTCAGCTGATTGTTGCTGGATGCTGTCAGGGGCTTCCTGCTCCACTCTGAAGACTGCATTTGTATGTGGACTCTTCTTATGCTCTTGTGCAGTGTGCTTAGAAGCTTGTTTTTTTATCAGTATGTATAAGATGTAGAGAACGCCCAAACAATCATAAACACACATGATGAATTACTTGACCTGCAGGACACAGTTGTATTTCCCTTGTAAACGCACAGGCCTGTCTGCTTGTATCTTAACCTTTTTCACACACTATATGTGCATACAGATGTGCACACAGCTGGCAGCTCGGTGCTCATTCTATTTTCACGACGCGTGATTAGTTAAAACAGCTTTGTGCATGGACTTGTTTGAATGATATTTAGCTTTGTATATATTTTATAGTTTTAGGGCGGACACGCCCGGCTGCTTTGACGGTGAGCATAATAAAAAGGCATGCTGCCACGGCGACTGGGACTAACAGGCGATTGCACATTTCCTACACTGTGCAACTGAGAGTAATTATCTTTCTCTCTGGGAAATCAATTCCATATCATGGAGGGTTTCCAGGGACTAACTTGCTGCCCGAGTCAAAGCTGAGCACGATAATCACCACTGAACTACACATTTGACTGTCCTACTAACTCCTGCAGTGACCTCTAACCCCCCCAAACCTCTGCGATAACGACAGATGTGTTCAAGACTGTGTGCAAAGGCTCCTACTTTAATCCTCCCAGCTGTCTACACAGGCCGCATAATGGCTCACATTGTACTCACGCTACATGCACATAAATAAAACCCAAAGCTTATTTTTGCACTTCAAATATATTATCTTACATTTATTCCTAATTCTAAGCCTACTGTGATTGTGTGTTTGTGACCTACACTCAACGCTGTGCCTGAACATATGCTGTGAAGACACGGACGGAGGATGGAAGATGCTGCTGCTCTGCTAACTTGCTGCTCACACTATCAAAGCCCAAGGAAGAGCGCCAGGATTTGAAATGAGCCCGAGACCAAGCAGCTGGGAGGCGGAGTTAAAGGAAACGCTAGTGTGCTTGCTCTATGGATGTAGAAGATCTGATAAAGCATATCTGGGTACCTAAAACTTTAATAGTAAACACTTAAAACAAAGTGCAACTGAGGCTGATGGCAATGTCATTAGTGTTGCTGGTGTTTGGTCACAAACCAAGGTATAGGACTAATTTAAATGTTGATCTGGCACTGGCACTAGATAATAAGTCAGATGAACACACAAATTATAACAATTCATCCTGAGGGGGACATGGATTTCTGAACCAAACTTTATGGCAATCCATTAAGTAGATATTTCACAGGATAAGTGAAAACTTTGACCTGCTGGTGGGAATACAGAACAACATCTATGGATAGATGTCTAGATGCATAGATATATAGATATCTGTAGTAGATTTAGGAGCAATCCATCCAATAGTTGGCAACATATTTCTGTCCTATCTGTGTACACTATGATCATAATTAAAGACAAGTAACATTGTATATTGTATCAAGCGTTGGATGCTATTTACACAGCATCATGTATGCAAGCTACATTTCCTGTGACACTGTGAGATAAATTATGTATATCCAGTTAACCTGTCTGATGAGGAGCCACAAATTGAAGATGCAGCCATGTTGATATGTGAATACTGGAGGCTGCATTTCCCATTTCCTGCTCTATATTAAAAAGCATCCACGGGTAAAGAGAGATGGGAACGGAGATGTGCAAATGAGTTCAGAAGGCAACAGCACTGAAGATGTTTACGTTTCCTCGTCTTTTCCTTCAGGCCTCCTCCATTAGCACAACTTGTAGAGTTGTACGTGAAATAAAGTTTGCAAATCATACTTTGGGTATGTTCATACCAATCAAAACCAATGAGTTGCCTTAGTGACGGCAGCGCGTGTATCTCCTTGTGTGTTACATTTTTGTTTTAATTTGTTGTCTTTTTTACTCTCTTTAATACTGGAGCATGGCGTATGACAGAGATAAGCGCAGGGATTGGATTAAGTGCAGTGGACCTTGAGACCATCACCGCTAACAGCATCTTAAATATAAGACAGATATAAAAAGACGCAGGACTGCAGGACTCCGATGAGACTAGAAGAGGCTGTCACTGTGTTTACAATGTTTAGAATGGTGCTTAAGGCGCCATGGTAGCTCACCTGCTCATGCACCGAGGCTCAGTCCTCCTGCCAGCAGCCATTTCTTTCTGCTTGTCGTCTACTCTCTCTCTCTCTCTCCCCCTTTCCTGTCTAACATCAGCAGTGCTATTGTATAAAGGCAAAAAAGTCATCATATCATGAAACTGCATGCTGTCGACTGTATGCTGTATGTTCGTGTGTGATGCTTTTAATGGTGCTCCTCACTGAATCAAATAAAACATTTTGAAGATGTAGGTTCTTTTTGCAGGTTTGTATAATAAGGCAATGTGTAATAGTTTGTCTGGTAATAGCTTCAACTTCATGACAAGTGTTTTGGTTGAACTAATCAACAGTGACTTTTGCTCCCCCACACATGGGAAATTCTAATTATCTCTGCAGCACACCAAATTACCCGAGACTAGACTCTATCGTGCTTTGGGTTAGTAATTACTGACAATTGTAAGATAAATCAGTTGGTATTCAGTATCTTGTACTGTAACCATACATCACTGAGCAGGCTAGTTTGGGTTAGGGCAAATACCTCATTTGTTTTATTCCACCAGCAGCCAATACATGTAGAAGCAACACTGATGATGAGAACATGAGTTTTCATTTTAAAAAGACAATAAAAACATTATGAGAACAGGTTGAAGGCTACAAGTTGCAACATGAGTGTTACCAAATAAACTATTGTAGTAGATGCTGTGGATTATATTCTATTTTTCTTTTCTTATTCTATTCTATTACATTTCAGGTGGATAATGGTAGCTGTATTTTTGCACTTAACACAGTAAGGCTTTCCATATACAGTGCTTTACCTCTCCATATGATTGGACTGCAAATCATGTATTCAAATCCTCCACTGGGAGCTCCAGTGCTCGTATACAGGTACCTCCTAGTCGCATGGACTGCCACATGCTCAGATGAGGTAACAATGTGCATGCAGATCAAATATGTTCGATACAAGAACAGAGAAGCATTGTGTGTGGCGACACATCCTGGATATTATTTTAATATATAAATATGTACAGTTAGGTCTGGAAAGTGTCAGTGACTTTACTGCAGCGGTCTTCAGTTGTTTTCGGTTGATGGGTCTTTCTGCCTTTAGTTTTGCATTCAAGTAGTGTTTTGCAGAATATTCCAATTATTTGCCTTTTCTTTTGCAGTATGTTTTTGGGTCATTGTCCATCTGTGCTATGAAGCGCCGTGCAATCAACTTTGCTCAATCAGGTTAAATCTGTGCAGACAGTATATCACTCCCTGTACACTTCAGAATGAATCCGGCTGCTTCTGTCTCCTGTCACATCATCAATATACACGAGTGACCCAGTGCCATTAGAAGCCATGCATACCCAATACCATCACTCTGTCTCCACCGTGTTAAAACAGATGATGTGGTATGCTCAGAATCATGAGCCGTTCTGAGCCATCACCATGCTTTCTTCTTCCCATCTATCCAAAGATTGCTGTTACACAACTGGACTGTGTTTTTCTAATGCGGCCTTTCTTGAGGTTTCTCAGTGGTTTGCAGCTTGTGGTGAGCCCTCTGTATTTGCTCTTGTGAAGTCTTCTCTTTATGGTAAACTTGGATAATGCTTACATTCTGGAGAGTGTTCTTCACTTGGCTGGACATCTAGGCCTATTTCTGTAGCTCACCACCAAACTGTTGATTTGGCCACTCCTAATGATTTCACTATCTCTCTGATGGATTTATTTTGTTTTGGCAGCATTTCACTTGCATCGAGAGCTCCGTGACCACATGTGAGTGTAACAGCTTCTAAATGCAAATGCCACACTTGGGATTTTCATACCCTGCCTTTTTGATAAATAAATAAATGAAGGAATAGCCCACACCTGTCCATGACACAGATTTTGAATAAGTTTTCTAATTGTATTTTTTGGCCTTTGAAAAGAGGAAGTCACATATTTAAAAGATGTAATTGCTGCAGAAAATCTTCCATGTAATTGTTATTTTGAGTAAGCAGGAACCAAGATCCCTGACATACGTTTTTAACGCCTTGATCAACGCATTACATAATTCAGCATTCTGAAAGCAAGACTGGGCTTTTAACCACATCGAGTAAAAGCAATCTCAGAACTGAATTATGAATGTATATGGTTCCCCCCCAACTTCTTGGCACACAGGAGACCTCTGTGAAATGTAAATACCAGAATTACACACCTCCAGCATGTCTGAGGCCACCTCATTTTATCTCAGATTGGCACAAGTAACATCATTAGACGTGTCATCCAAACCTGTGATTAACAGACCCAACTTCATTCTCCTGAGGGTCAGTTGTCATTGAACCATGGCAGCAGCCCAGCATTATTAAAGCCATACAATGCTTTGGTCCGCTGCATGATCTGGCATATAATAGATGGATTCAAGGCATATATATTATCTAAACACTCTTTTTACTTGAATTGTATTAATACTATGAACACTGGTAGTGTCACCATTATGTATGGGGTTCTGGTATGAGCAAGTCTGGTTATTAACTAATATTAATGACAATTATTATTCATAAAACTATTAATATTCATAAAATCATAAATAAGGGTTGATAATAACGGGCACTACAATGAAATAGGTGCGTTTGCTCAACGATATATTAAAACAGCTATCAGAAGGAACTAATAATGATAAAAAACTAATTATTAGTTATTATATTTAATATAATTATTAATTATATTAATTAGTATGACTTAATTTACATCAAGTCACCTCAATGGGGGCACCAGCTCCTCACCAGGAGCTCTTAATCAGAGGAAAATGATAGTCTCATAAAATATATGAGACAATGAATTAGAATTTCGAAATTCTTTGATAGTAGAGGTTGGCAGCACTCACTCCTGTACAACATTGAACAAATCAGCATGTGTATTCCAAAAATAATTTATTATTAAGATAATAAATGTCAAAACAGACAATATCTAGTACTAAACAATCAAAACAAAATATGTACACTAATGTGAGAGTGTGTGTATGTGGAAGAGAGAGAGAGAGTGTGTGTGGGTATGTGCGCTTGTTGGGGGCACACCGTTATTGTGAGATCATAACGTGTATGATAATGGAGCTGGGTTAAGAAGATGGTTAGTGTGCATGCTACTCTATCTGTGTGTACAATACTAACACATCAACTGGTGAAACAACCTAATGTCACCCATTAGCTCAATGCAACAGCTTACACAATACAGTTCAGTGAATAAAAACAAAATCAACACATGTAGGTTACTTACTTTTACAACAGTAGACCAGTTATTTGCTTACTTAGTCGTGTAAAGTTAATGTATACTAAATAACATACTATGCCCACTGGAGGTTCAGTTCGTAAATGGAAAGGCTAGTTAGCTCTCAGCTTAGCTGGTGAATCTTTTGAGATAAAAGGAAGCAGCGTGTTGCCGGTTTGAGTCGTTGTGTCTTTGTGCTGTCTACTGCTTGTTAAGCTGTGTGCAAGACGGAGGAAACCGGTGGCACCGTTTGTTAACCTGCAGAATACAGTTAGCTCTTTGCTAACTACTTGTTGCTCCTATTGTGAAGGCTAGTCGGCTGTGGAGAGGTGGACAGGTGATTGCGTCCTATGCCATTAGAGGACAAAGTCTAGTGATCAGAGAGCCATCCGATGCTGCGGTGGCACCGGGAAGGTCCGTCGAGGGAAGTGATGTCAGGTTGCAGGAAGTGAGGGATTGGCGAGACACAAAGGGTCATGGGAAATTGAGTCCAATAGCTTAATCTCCATATGTGAGGATCCCAACACAGTTATGAATTGCCCGAAATTTAATAAAGTAAATAAAAGCTAAAAAAATTGGACTGGATATTCAATTTCCCCTGCTTGTGAAGGCCCTGTCACACATATCCGTATAACAGAAACGTATGCCGGCGCATACGAGAATATGTCTGAGTCCAAATACGTCCAACCTTTCATCGGATCGGAAAAGAACATATACAGATACGCATGTCTAACCTATTGATATCGTATCACTTACTTATACAAAATGTATCAGACACCCAACAAATGCATAACGTATACAAAAATATGGCGTATATGTAACCAATATATAAACGATAACATGTTTTATATTTCACAAACATCCATTTGTTCATATTTTGTTGTAATAATACTCCTTTTTGTATATTTATTTCAAGGAGTCTTATTTAGTTAAATATGCTTTAGTTTTGATACTCCTGAAACTGGCACTTTCTGTGTTTGCGCCACTTTCGGGAGACTGTTTCAGGTTCCGCTGAGGAGAGGAGGCATGTGGGTAAAGAGTTGCTCGGCGCTGGATGAGGCCTCTCTCCGAGCCTTGAGACAATAAATGCTGGTTGAAAAGGCAGAAGTTCTCCTCATCGTTAGTTCCTGATACAACACAACACAACGCAGAGTCTATCGTGATGTCAGTCGCAAACTGGCTACATATACAAAATATCGGCAATACGCTGGTTTACGTTGATATAAGGTAAGGTATAAGTAGTATTCGTTAAGAGCAGGTGGTGTTACGCTGGGGTGCGTTGTTGAACGCTGATGTTTTGAGCATGTTCAAAATTATCGGTGCTTCATAAGATATGCAGACGTTACGTTACGTTAGACATACGTGAATACGGAATACGTACGTGAATATTGACCTACGTAAATACAGTACCTGAATACTTACCTACGTAAATATAGTACGTAATTACCTACGTGACTACGTTAGAGGTACGTTAGATATAGGCTATGTCGGCTAACGGTAAATCCTACAGCCAATTTATTGATAACGAGTGGATAACCTATTCCTACCCTATGTTAAGATTATGCCTGACGACGGAGTAACTTATTAAACGTGTTTCTACAGTACAGCTAGCGTTCAGCATTTTAGCCGTTCTCCAGCATGACGTGAACCAAATGGCACTTTTCCAGCTCTGTTGGCCAGACGCTCTGATACGTTTTAAATAAGTAAGTGATACGCTATAAATATGTTGGACATACGTATAATAATTTGTCATGTATACGTCAGCTACAACACCGCTGTGGAAAAGTTGGCCGTATTTGGACTCTGACAAATGTTTTGCTAATTTTCATATACGCCGGAATATGTTTCTGCCATACGGAACTGTGTGACAGGGCCATATGTCTGGCGTGTTCGGCGTGTTCGGCGTGTTCGGCGTATCGTCTGCCTCCTTCAAACGATCACAACTTACCCTTAATTTATATCAACCTATTGCCGATATTTCATATGCGATGGCTGTCATATGGATATGGGTGACAGGGCCTTTAAGTAAATTCATGATTAAGGTTAGACAAGTTAAACAATTATGAAAACATTATATATTATATCAATTATTTTTGTGTTTATAATAGGGCTGTCAAATTAGTGCGTTAATTTCGATTAATTAATAAAAATTAACGCAACAAAATAATTAATGCAGATTAATCGCACTCTTAGATGCCCCTTGACCCTTTACATCACCGACGCGGCGCGGCCACAGCAGCCTCGTCAACATGATGAAGTGGATGAGAAAATGTTACTTGGCCCAGTGAATGGAAAGTTTACATTTAATAAACTCCCGGATGTAACTGTTGATGCTCCGTTCTGTGCGATTCATGCAGCAAAGAATGTTCGAACCATCAAGCCTGAAATATCACCTCAATGTAAAACACTTAGCAGCTAGCTCGGAGCTAGCTAACACCGTCGTTGATCGTCATCGTCATACATCTCGATCAGGCGTTCAGACGCAGCATGAGTCGGTCTAACTGAGACACATCAACAACGTCATCAGGAAATGTATTGCAATGTACTGCAAGTGGTAAAGGACAGGGGGCTAATGGAGGCTTTACACATAGCGTCAAATGATACAACTTTTAAAGATATTGTTTATTGTGCAATGAAAGATGTTAGGCCCGATTTGAAATTGCACTTTATGTCAAAATGATGGTCTGTGTTGTCTAAGATAATTGTAGCATAGAAGATATTGGAGAAATAGTATTGAAATAAAAGACAGGTTGACCTTTAAGTTTATAATGCCTGCTCATTGATTCACTCATCTGCCAAAATCTATTTGAATATTTTTAAATGCTTCTCACAGCATATTGTGTATATCTCTTGCCTTTAGTTCTAATTTATTTTTTTTGCTGTTGGAGGATTAGTAAAGTAAGTTTTTCATTGTACAGTATAACTGTCGGTTATCTGTGCATATGACAATAAATATCTTGAATCTTGAATATTGATATATGCAATTAATTGCGATTAATTTAGATTAATTAATCATAAAGCATGTAATTAATTAGATTAATTTTTTTAATCGCTTGACAGCCCTAGTTTATATTCTATTCTAAACTGTCTTTTTGGTTCAACTTTGATCTACCATATAGGCAAATAATGTGTGTTTATAAATTTAGTTAAAACTCATACAGGCTCTGCCCTCTACTGTACTCAATGGGTAAGACTCTCCTCCAATCACAAGCACTCATTTACAGGTGAGTCAGAGGTAAAGTCTGGCGGCGGAGAGGGCCCATATGGGATATCACAGCTTCTTAGTCGTTGTTCAACAGCTGGTCGCTCGTCCCCTGGTACAGTTTTATGGAAAGTGGCAATGCACCTGCACATTGACAGAATGGATGGACAGGACACTGAGGCCAGGCTATTTGCTCCAGTTCTGCAGCTTCCAGGAGATGAATCTATCATCCCAGGAGGTGATAGATTTCCTCTCAGCAGAGATACAGACCTTGTTGCAGAAACAGACTGTGCCTATTGTTCACATTTGCGACAGACAAAAAGGGTTTTACTCCACAAACTTCCTGGTCCCTCAGAAGATGTAATCACAGATGCATACCTGCCTGGAGAGAGCAGTAGATGGTGTGTGGCCTCTAACAGTGATCCAACATCAACCGTCTCGAACTACAGGCAATGTTTTTGGTACTTCACCACTTCCAGCCCCTGATACAGGGGAAGCATGTGCTGGAGAGGCCTGACAACCGCACGGCAGTGGCCTACATCAAGTGGCAGTCCGATCCGTTGCCCTGTTGAGCATGGCTGAGAGCCTGGCCTCAGAGCGCCCGTTATCTCTGAAGGCCCTCCACATTCCAGGAATGGAGAACAGGGGTGCCGACCTCATGTCGAGAAGCGGGCCCCTGCCAGACAAGTGGAAGCTTCACCCAGAGCAGATTTGGACCCGGTTTGAGTGAAGTTTGCCAACTGCTTCAACTCCCACTGCTCGCTATGGTTATTTCAGGCCCCTCAGGGGTGGATGTGTTCGCACACGAGCCATAGCCAAGAAAGATGCTTTACGCCTTCCCTCCGCTAACGCTCATCGCTCCAGGTCGCCGCCGTGGTAAACAGAAATTACTCAGATGATGCACCTTCTGGTGGGTGCTGTCTCTGGAGGTGGGTGCTGTCTCTGGAGGCGGGTGCGATAGGGGCATTACTTACTCTGGGCTAACCTCTCCAGGTTTAGGAGGGCTGCCGCTCTCTAAAGAGGATGTAGGATGACAGACAGTGGCAGACCTTCCTTATGTACTGTGGAGTACGCACATATTTGGGTAGGCTCGGCCTGATTGGTCGGCTACATTAATGCAAATGTCAGTGGGCAAATGCATGCTTGTGATTGGAGGAGAACATCACAAATAGAGTTCAGTAACATAAAGGCTCACACTCAGATCGTCTAGACATGTTTTTGCTCTACAGGATTCTATTGTTATGATCTTGCTTGGCCCCTAACTCTCAGTAATTCATAGGCTTAGGCGTTATGTGGTTCCTTTGGTGCCACCAGCTAAAGGCTCACCAAAGACAGGATGAATAAACCTTTTAAAATTAAACAATTAATCCCTCTCTACTTTGAAAAGTCCATATGTGCCATCAAATTAGATTTTTAAAATAAACCCTACTGCTCGCTTTGCCCCAAACACCCGACAGACTCTACGGGCAGACTATGTAGAGCAGTGGTTCCCAACCTTTTTCCTTCAGAGACCCCTTATCTGTCATTGAGTAAACTGACAACAAGACTAAGTGACACATTTTATGGATATTTCATGTTATAACAATAACAGTGCAGAAAAACTGATAAAAAGTTAAGTTACTCCAAATACTGAACACAATTTACTGCAGGAGGTTTGTGTAAAATGAGCAATGTGATAATGTGATAAATACATTTTGTATTGATTATTATTTTTTAACAATCAGGTATCATGTAGGCTTCTTTTTTTTTGACAAAATCTGTGTTTTTCTTCTTTCTTAGGCTAGGCCATTGATCTATTAGCTCTTTGGTGGTTTTACCTACGTACTTTCCTAATGCAGGATGAGGCTCTTTAGCTTTTTATAATTTAAATAATAATCCAAACTTTCAAAATTCCTTTTAGATTTCTTCAAATAAATTAATAAAATGCTGAGATATACACCAAAGTTGTATTACACCCCTTAAATATTACCACTCTCTCATTAAGTTTTGGCGACCCCCTTGGCGAGACACTAATATCATTATTTTGTGACCCTATAGTTAATTTGCTCACGTCTCTGTGTAATCATGGATGGATAACCAGGTTACTTATGTTCTATTCAAACATCAAATGATCTCCATCAGGATAAGACTCACAACTGGGACATGGATACTGAGAGCGACCTTAACTCCAGTCACATAATATTAAGAGACTCAATTGTTTTAACAAAAGCCTCTACTGACAAACAATGATCTCCACACTGGAATTAAAGTAAAATATTTGATGGATTGAGATCAGGACCAATGAATCCATGCAGGCCTCTGTGGCTCCATTAAACAGATGGAACAGAAGCAGGGAGTTTTGATTTTACTTTGGTTCTTTAAAACCCAATACAAATGTATATAAAGACTCTCTCTGTACAAATCAAATCAAATCAAATCAAATTTATTTATATAGCCCAATATCCCAAATTATACATTTGTCTCAGTGTGCTTTACAGACTGTACAGGTTATGACAACCTCTGTCCTTAGACCCTCGCATTGCACAAGGAAAAACTTCCTAAAAGAAACCCCATAATTAAAGGGAGAAAAATGGAAGAAACCTCAGGGAGAGCAACTGAGGAGGGATCCCTCTCCCAGGACGGACAGACGTGCAATAGATGTCGTGTGTACAGGATAAACAACATAGTACAAATTCAACATTTGACAGAGATGATGTTGTGTTGAAAAAGAGAAAGTATGGATGAATCCAGGAAAATGTCAAAAAGGCTTCCCGGTGTCCAGCAGGACCAGGGCAGCAGGCGCAGCCACGATTCCTGATCCTGACGTAAACTTTATCAGTGGCAACCTGCCACATGACAGACACAGAAACTCAGGGGATGATACCCCGGATGCTGAGTTAGTAACATACATTTACATAAATGCATACAGATTGAGAAGGAGAAGAAGAGAGGGAGGGGAGGAGAGAGGTAGAGAAGGAGGAGAGCAGGGAGGTGTCCCCCAGCAGTCTAAGCCTATAGTAGTATAACTAGGGGCTGATCCAAGGCAAACCTGAGCCAGCCCTAACTATAAGCTTTATCAAAAAGGAAAGTCTTTAGCCTGCTCTTAAATGTGGAGAGTGTGTCTGCCTCCCGAACACAAACTGGAAGCTGGTTCCACTGGAGAGGAGCTTGATAGCTGATGGCTCTGGCTCCCAGTGTACTCTTAGAGTACAAGTAACCTTGCAGTCTGGGAGCGCAATGCTCTAGTTGGTTTATAAGACTAGTTTTTCTGCATCATTTTGAGACAGGATGTGTCTTATTTTTGCAATGTTACGTAGATGAAAGAAAGCAGTCCTTGAGATTTGTTTTATGTGGGAGTTAAAAGACAGATCCTGATCAAAGATGACATCAAGATTCTTTACAGTGGTGCTGGAGACCAAATCAATGCCATCCAGAGCTTCTGTGTCATTATAAAATGCGTTTCGGAGGTGTTTAGGGCCAAGTATAATAATTTCAGTTTTGTCTGTGTTTAACATTAAAAAGTTGCTAGACATCAAAGTTTTTATGTCCTTAAGGCATGCTTGAAGTTTAGCCAATTGATTGGTTTCGTCTGGTTTAATTGATAGATATGATTGGGTATCATCCGCATAACAATGAAAGTTTATAGAGTGGTTCCTTATAATATTGCCCAAAGGAAGCATATATAATGTGAATAGAATAGGTCCAAGTACAGAACCCTGCGGAACTCCACTTTGGCTGTCATGGAGGATTTATCGTTAACACATACAAATTGAGATCGCTCAGATAAATAGGACTTGAACCAGCTTAGTGCGGTTCCTTTCATGCCAACACAATGTTCCAGTCTCTGTAGTAGAATGTCATGATCAACAGTGTCGAAAGCAGCACTGAGGTCTAACAAGACAAGAACAGAGACAAGTCCTTTGTCTGATGCCAAAGGGTAGGTTAGATATCGGCCTATACCTCTAGATCAAGACTAGGCTTTTTAAGAAGTGGTTTTATTACAGCTACTTTAAAGGATTTTGGTACGTAGCCAGATAATAGAGACAGGTTGATCATATTTAATAACGAGGTGTTAATTAAGGGTAAAACTTCTTTAAACAGTTTAGTTGGAATCGGGTCTAAAAGACAGGTTGATGGCTTAGACGATGAGATTGTTGAAGTTCGTTGGTTAAGGTTGATTGGAGTAAAATTGTCTAGATATATTTCAGGAGTTACTAATGTGTTTGAAATTCCGGAGGTTGAAGTTAAGTCATTACCAATTGAGGGCAGGAGGAGATTAATTTTGTCTCTAATAATCATAATTTTATCGTTAAAGAAGCTCATGAAGTCGTCACTACTGAGAGATATAGGAATAGAAGGCTCTGTAGAGCTGTGGCTCTCTGTCACCCTAGCTACAGTGCTGAAAAGAAACCTGGGGTTGTTCTTATTTTCTTCTATTAAGGAAGAGTAATAAGCTGCTCTGGCATTACGGAGAGCCTTCTTATACGTTTTAAGATGATCTAACCAGACTAAATGAGATTCTTCCAATTTAACTGGAACGCCATTTACTTTCAAGATTTCTCGACTTTTGTTTTAGTTTGCGGATTTGTAAATTAAGCCATGGAGCTTTCTCTGTTTTATTATATTCTTCTTTAGAGGAGCGACAGAGTCGAGTGTTATTTGCAGCAGCGTCTGCAGCACTAACAACAAGATGATTAATTTGGCAGCGAATAAAGTTAGCATAGGAGTCCTCCGTTACATTTATATTGAGTCCTGGTATTGAATTAAGTGCTGATGGAATCACTTCCTTAAATTTAGTCACAGCACTTTCAGATAGACGTCGAGCGTAGGATATTTTGCCTACTGGCTTGTAGTCCAGTAACAGGACTTCAAAAGTTATTAAAAAATGGTCTGATAAAAGAGGATTATGTGGACACACTGATAAACTTTCAATTTCAACACCATATCCCAGAACAAGGTTCAGAGTGTGGTTTAAACAGTGAGTTGGTTCATGTACATTTTGACTGAACCCAATTGAATCTAATATTGAGATAAATGCATTATTAAGGCTGTCACTATCAACATCCACATGAATATTAAAGTCATCTACAATAATTACTTTATCTGTTTTAAGTACTAAACTTGATACAAATTCTGAGAATTCAGATAGAAATTCAGAATACGGACCAGGAGGGCGGTACACAGTAACAAATAAAATTGGCTTTATTGTTTTCCATGTTGGGTTTGAGAGCGTAAGAACAAGGCTTTCAAAAGAGTTATAGTTTAGTTTAGGTTTAGGATTGATCAAGAGGTTTGAGTCAAATATGGCCGCAACTCCACCTCCTCGGCCAGTACCTCGAGGAATGTGAGTATTAATATGATCAGGTGGAGTGGACTCATTTAGACTGACATATTCTTCATGTCTCAGCCAGGTTTCAGTGAGACAAAATAAATCAATCTTATTATCTGATATTAAATCATTTACTAATCCAGCTTTCGTTGATAAAGATCTGATGTTTAAGAGCCCACATTTAATTTTTCGATTTAGTTGCACTTTTGCAGCGGTGGTGTTTATTTTAATGAAGTTTTCATGTGTTTCACTCCTCTTCTGTTAACCATAGACTTGATTCATTTCAGTGGTCGTGGGGCAGACACAGTCACTATGGGGATTTGAGTGGGTGACTGCACGGAAAGAAGCATAGAGAAGTGTGTAAGACTGCAACTCTTTCTCCTGGTCTCAACTCTGGGTTGTCATGGATTAGGTCCACTAATAAACTTTGTAATATTATTGAATATGAGATCTGCTCCAGCCAAAGTAGGATGGATACCGTCACTCCTAATTAGACCAGGTCTTCCCCAGAAAGTCCGCCAATTGTCTACGAAGCCCACATCATTATCTGGACACCACCATGAGAGCCAGCGACGGAACGATGACATGCGGCTAAACATGTCATCATTCAAAAGATTTAGCAGAGGACCAGAGAAAACTACGGAGTCCGACACTCTAATATTCATAATATTTGCCTCTATTGGAACTTGATTCGAATACTTTGCTTGTTTACAACTGTGAAACCAATAATTGTATTGAATTCTGGAAATTGACTCGCGTGCCGCACAAAGTGAGGACGGGGGCCGCCAGTTGCCCATCCCTGGCTTGGGACTTTATCTTGTTTTCTTGTTGGTATGTGTATCAATTTTATAATTTGGTCTAATATACTAGATTTCCTGAAAACATCTTTAATAAATCCTTAAATAAATACACAAAACCTAAACCTTGCAAAAATGTCGATACGAATAAAAACAGTAATGTAGATTAACCATGTGTGAACCCTGTATAAAGGGTTTATAAGCTACAATTAATGGCAAATAAATCACTACTGCTTTACACTTCAGTTATAGGCCATTAATGAAAACAACTATTTTGTTGCCAATGTCTCACAGGATCTTGTGAGACTATGGTGGGTCTACCTCAGGCCCGCATGTTCCCCAGGACACCCCTATAATACATTTTATTTCATTTTAAAGTTAAATGTATCAATCTTGTGCACTTACGAGGCTAGATCTATATATGTTCTTGTAAGCTATTAAATCATAAACATTTTGGATGTATGAATGGTGATCACACTGCAAAAACACCCACAGAGCATGTCAAATGAGGATTGGGCACATTTTTCAAGACTGGTGCAGACATCGCGGCAGGCCCCTGCTGTACCGAGGACAGTCCACCCTGGTTGACAGTCACACTGGGGGGCAGGGGGCCCAGTCCCTCCCCACAGGGAGAGAGGATACATCAAGCACTAAGTCCACGGCGCCTGGAAGTGGGGAGGTGTAGGTCTACACAGTTTAGGTAATAAACAGGATTCACCGTATTAGACTATTTGTTTTTCTCCGGCTATAAGAGTAGTTACAGTTACGGTCCGTTGCAGTGTGAAGCTTGTGCTTATGGGAGAGGGTACTTCCTTTGATTTCTTAGAAAATAGGAACTTTAATGTTCAGCTTCAATCACAGTCAGTGATCAAATGGTGCATTCAAGGCATTTACCTGGCAGACAATTAACACTAACCATGAATTTCATACCCTGGCAACCAAAAACTTCTTCACAATTATGGCTTATAACTCATCTATAAAGCCTCTGACCAATGATTTATTCTTCCTCAATCAAGAAATTAGTTTGAACGTATAAAGACTTTGCAACGGTTGATTTATCAAAAGTGGTGCCAAAGTTGTGACAAAGTTTAATAAAATATACCATATTGTTTTTCACGTCAAAGTTTTCAAAGACAATTCTTCAGCAGTACAAAAAAAACAAACGTTGGAGATGTATTAGCTCTGCACCATTATAACTAAGAAAAAGAATGATTAATAGCTGGTAATGGATCAAATGTTTCATGATAAGCCACATGAATGTTAAGCAACAACATTTTTTTGTTGAACATTTGACAATGGATCATATTTACCTTGTAATAACAAGGGGAATAACACAACTTGACTTTTATGTGTTGTGGGACCAAAAGAAAGGAGTGAAATAAAATATTTTTATCCGCCTACGTGTTGTGATGAATGGGAGCTAGGTAGCTAAAGCTGAGGTCATCCATCAAGAGCTATAGTGTTAATTAATGTTGTAGGAGGGGAGCCAACGAAGCCTGTTCCACATCAGCAAAAAGAAAAGCTACTGCCTCTCTTTCAGCTCCTCAGAAGGACTGCAGATTAAAAATGTAACTCTTTGCTTTGAGAATCACTCAAATCAGGATGCATGAGATACACGGGAGACACAGACTGATAGAACTCTCATACACAGTCAGCAAACCAGCTGAGCAGTACTCTCTTTCTCACACGCTGTACAGTGCTCTATGTGTCACTGTAGCTCCAAGCAAAGGTATCCCCTGCCATGTAATAGCCTCACACATAAACCTCAGTCTTATCAGCCTGAGATCTGACTGGTTTTCATAATGAGTTTTCATTACACTAGAATATGATTTATGTGAGTGGTCATTTTGAACACTGCCATTGTAAATCATCCCAAAGGAAAACCCTGCAAATAAACAAGCATGTCATGATGGTCAGCATAAAGTGATGTTAATTCATTACAAGCGGCCTGTGAACATGTCCGCGGCTCAGAATGCCGACCAATAAAAAAGGCTCATGACAAATGGGAGAAGTAAAGCTTCATGTGTATAAAGCCATTTATATTTCTTGGGTGTATTTGGGGACTCTGAGGGTAGGCTTGGGAGAGAAAGTGTAATGCTACAGCCTTGGGCATAAAAGATTACGCTCCTTTGTGCTCTATGTGAAAGGTTGTTGAGTTCTTAGCCTCACATATTGTTTTGTTAGGCTATTTACCTAACTTTACCTCTAAAGGAATATTCTCTTTCTTGCTGAGAGAAGAGTTACATCAGAAGATTGATACCAGGAAAGTGGTACCTGTCTGTTTAATACAAAGCCTGGAGACAGTGGGTTAGCCTAGCTTAAAATAAAGACTGGAAAACAAGCTAGCCTGGCTCTGTCCAGAGGCAACACAATCCAACTACTGGCACCTCTGAGTTATTACAGTGCAACACAATTACAATGGTATTGGTATTCATTTCATATTTCCTGAACTGTAAGTTTGTCTGTAGTCCTGGTCTTTAATAGTAGACTTCTGATTTCCAGTCTGCATGTGCGACTGATTGTCCGATCTGCAAATTATTTCATCTTGTTGATAAAAATAACTTTTTTTGCATTTTCCATCAATTTTTTTATTTTCATATCAAAATTATTTTTCTCTTTTTTTTTCTCTGATGGATTTTGACAATATACTGTGTGTTTCATTTTAAATTAATAGTGTCATGTTGCAAAATATGTATATTCCCTTTCTTTCCAAAAGTTTGATTCCAATCTCATGTCTGTGAGGTAAAAATAATGCTACCGCCAGCAGCTGGTTAACTTAGTTTTATTTACCCATCATCCTTAATAACCTTAATAAACTCATAGCCCTGCATAATGCTTTAAGCAAGAGGGGATACATCAGAACTACCATCAGCTAAACAATAACAGAAAGCACAGGTATTACTAATCGGACTACACTGCGCAACTGAAGCGTTCATACACCAGTTGGGTTCCTTGTCTCACACTCTGCATGTATATATAAGTATATATACGTATATATATATATATATTAATGCATCATTTATGTACATGAATATTTGTTTTTTATCAACTTGTTTTTCCACTTTACTATTTTCTATTTTTTATTTTCTTTCTTTTTTATGGTGCTGTTTAAATGATTATTCTATTGTTTTTATTTTATGTATCTTGCTGTTATTGCCTTGTGAAGCACTCTGTGAATTTGTTTTGAAAATTGCTAATTCAATACATTTATTATTATTATTATTCATTTTATTATAAAATCAGTCCTGACTGTGTGTGGGAATACAACATTTTCGTCCACATGATTTTATTTTCCTACGTGTCTAACAAGTGTTTATTAGAGAACACTTAGCTTGCCCTGACCGCACTGAAAACGGTCGATACAAGACCTATGCTTTTGCTGGAAAAAGTGGCAAAGTGCAGTTAAGAACTTTGTTCTATTGACAAAGTGGACGTTTTCCAGCGTGAATAGGGCAGAGAAAAAGTCCAGTCTGTCAGTGGGATGATAGGTCGGATGTCAAAGTATGAAGAGAAAAGCAAAGATATGTCTTAAAGTTGGAACTCTGTGATTAGCCTTGCGTGAAAGCAAAAGGGCATCAGGCCAGAGCGTTGTCAAAAATGAGCAGGTCAATGTCGTTCACTTTGACATATCTGAAAGAATTAGACACATTAGGTTTTATCTAAAGGTTATTAAATTCACACTGCAGAAGGGCCGTGCGGAAAGGAAAACAAAACCATCATATGAGAATAAACGCACAACGATATAACACAAGTTCTTACTTCTCACCAAACTTCCACTTTATTACAGTTCATTAGTCACCACAAATTTAACTTGTGTGCCCTTTAGGTGAACAAGAAGTCCACGTCTATAAGACAGCAGTGACAAATGAAAGAGCAAATTACTTAATAAATGTCTTTGGATTTTTTGTTGAGTCACTAAATGCATCTTGCCTCCTCTGTTCTGATCCTAAACAATATATCCTCCTGTCTCGGTGAAATTTCACCTCCATTATTCATTTACAATCACCCATGCTCTGCGGGTAGACTTTTTCCTTTTTTTATTACATCTATCTCTGAGAGAACCAGAGTCAAAGTCAGCATAGCGGCAGATATCAAGAAAGCAAATTATCAGCTGCCATCATCTCTCCTAGGGCATTATAAATATGGCATTTATCACAGAAGCGACCCACAAACCTCACTTAATATATTCTCATTTGACAGCAGGCAAAGTGATAAATCTCTCCATGGACCGTTTTAGACGAGGTAACTACATCTTGGAGAATCAACAACCAGAAATGAATAATTCATACGGTGACAAAATGGTGCACCAATTACCCAGCACATATACAGCACAGTTGTCTTCCGTCTGGCTTGCAGTTAAACGTGGGTATGATTGGGGAGATGGATGTCTGATCAAAGTATGTTTTCACAAGACGGAGATACCGTGTCGTCACGGATTGTATTTCCCACATACAGCATTTGATACACTGTGTCGTTTTGCAATAAATCAATGAACTGCACATGTCACAGGCAGGTTGTGGTGTGTATAGCATATACTGTAGGAGGAGTACCAATTAGTAGCAGTTTTTTTTTACTATAGTTACTAAGGCAAGGGTTTCAATGTGCAGCACATGTGCATACCCAGAGTTTTTTTAGAACAAATCTGCAACAGTAAATGACTAAATAGGACTGAGATGAGCAGTTATGAATTGGCCCCAACGGCACGATAACATTGTTTGTCAGTGCCTTTCAAAATGACCCATATGACTTTTACTTAATAATTCCTGAGTGTTTTCTGATCCACCTCTATAGTTGAGCTTTGGTTAGGTTTATGCAGCTAAAGTGAGGTTAGCTAAAGAGTGTTGTCATGTTTAGAGGCTCCAGCAGCCATCTGTGCAGCTGTACTGGTGAACAGCAGCGCTTTGAGCTAAAAGCTAGTGCGCTAACATGCTAACATGCAGGTTTTATGTTGATCATGTTCACCATCTTAGTTTAGCATGTTAGCATGCTAACACTTGCTAATTGGCACACATATAAAGTGCTCTTGAGGCTGATGCACATTTAATTAGTTATTTGTTACAGATATTTGTTCATAAAACAAAATTCTGAACCACAAAGGTCTGTACAAATCCTCATGGCAATCCATCCAATAGTTCAAGCTGGACAAAAATGGTGGAACAACCTACTAACATTGCCATTCCTAAATGTAAATGATCATAAACCCCCATGTAAAAACTACTTGATTAGGGTTTGTGAAAGATGGTGGATCAAAGAAAGAGATGCTGAATGTTGATAGGATACAGGCAAAACCTTTATGCTGATTTCAAAGGCTCACATTTCATCAATGCAACTGTCCACCCGGTCCTCCTCTTTGAGAGGTTTTGTGTCTGTGTAATGGGCCACTTCCACAATTAGTCGACAGTCATTATTAGCATCAGCACAAGAGTATCTCATCAACACTCATGGCTGTTTTCATTACAACTTATGCTCTCAGCAGCACACTTCAGCTGTGAACACAGTGCTTCACTCATTTCCCCCCAGCACATGCACATGTTTGCATTTGTTAAAGGAAAGGAAATAGCTGTTGCAGTAGCAAAAAAATGCAAGTTGGTAACTCTTTAGGGTTGTGAACAGCAGTGTGACATGATAGTGATGAGCCCCAGCACAAATATTTATGTTGGAATATTCCCCATACGCACAGACTGCTGCCTTCTCCATCTTAAAAAATAAAATAGCAGTATTGCAATATTACAGTGTTCATCAGAGAACAATTACAAGAGAAGTGTCTGCTGCATCGTCTTCCCTGAACTACAAGTCAGCACCATGGACAGCAGATCCCAATCTATGCAGCTGATGAAGAGCTTTGGCTGCTGCAGCACAAACTCAAATGTGAACATGTTCTTGTAAACCACTAATGAAACAGGAATGCATTTAAATATTTTAAATGTGTTATATAAAACCAATAAAAGTAATAATATTGCATACTTTAATGTTGCATACATAAACTGACAGGAAGCAATACTACAAAATAACACGACTGGATTACAAGAAAAAGTTCTATTTTAGTCTAAAAGTATGTTAATTAAGTATTACCAAAGTAAAGATACTCATTATACAAAAGAGTTCCTTGCAGAGTGTTGATTATTATAATATGAATTATACTATTAGATCTTCATTTCTGATGCATGCAAGCATCATGTTAAAGTTTCAGCCGTTTGTTTTAGAGAGGAGGAGACATCTGTGGATATTACGGCTCCCAGTAAAACCTCCTGAACGTCTGAATCTTAAGTTATCAAAGAAACAAGCTGAGCTGAGGTTACAGGTTAGATCACAGCCCCTCTATCATATGTCCATCAAACTGTTCCGGAAAAAAAACAGATTTTTTAACGTGAAACTGCTTTATTCAGTATTTCTACTGGTCCGTTTGAACACTGAAAGAATCCTGACCCGGAGAAGCAGACTGCCAACAAACTCTTTTTTATTGTTTTGATTGAGAGACCCCACGTAGCAGAATATTACATATTGTGTGATTAAATCTCGAACTACAGGAAACCAAAGTCCAGTCTACCTTGCTTCATTATCATTTTAGGGTTTGCATTTTCAACCCATAATCAGCCTTGTAGTTCCTGTAGTTCCTTTGTCTTGCAGATACAGGGTAGTACAGTAAAATGCATAGCTGCTGCTTGTTGGCCTGTGTCCAGCAGTGAGCACAAAAGACAGAAAAAAACATAAAAATGTGTAATTTTCTCTGCTGTTAACTAGTTATCCTGCACTTATCGCTAATTGCCGATGTTTGCGTTTGTTAAACGTGTCATTGTGACATTTTTACTTCTGGTGAAAAACTGGTGAATAAGCTTATGGCAACATGCTGCTGCTCATAAACAGCCCTTACTTAGCTTACCCTAAAATGTCATTATGTACTAAGCAGCTGTGTGTGTGTGTGTGTGTGTGTGTGTGTGTGTGTGTGTGTGTGTGTGTGTGTGTGTGTGTGTGTGTGTGTGTGTGTGGAGCAATTAGAGGTGTGTTTACTCAATGCTACATCCTGATCGCTCAATCAGGCAATCTTCACACGTACGGACTGTATAATAATAAAGACTAATACATGATGAGTAATATTCTATTCATCCATAGAACCAGAGTGCTATGGATGAATAGAATAAAATGTCACTAACATGGCTAAAAATGTACATGTGGTCCGTATTTGTTTGGGTTGAGTCCATTATTTTTAGATTGCTGTTCATTTATATTTGACTACTTTTAGGCCAAACAAATTAGCATTGAAATTAAGTGTGGAGAAGGATTTAAAACAGCATTTACAACTCCTTATTGTGAAATGACACTTGTAATAATACAATGTAATAATACGCAGTATAATAGGCTAAAGTTTATTTATGGTGTATTGGGTGGGAGTACTAGTATGGGTGGATTTCCAACCTGGACTTTAACATTTCTAAAATGCGTATACAACCCTAAACCTATAGAAATATGATTTGGTAAAAGGGATCAATCTCCAGATCTCACATGAGTGGGGATTGGAACACACTCATGTGTGATTATGGCTAACAGCACAGGTGTTGTGTTGTATAAAATCTTCCCCAGCTTTTAGGATATGTGCATGCATAATCCATGCAAACATTAATCCTTGAGCTGGTATCCATGAACGGAGATTGGAATCTCTGACTGCATTTGCATGATGTGGAAGCAGCTTTATGACTGCTTTGCTGGTTTGAATTTACTGAGCAGGTTATTAATGAGTTCAGGTGGAGCTGCTCAGTGGACAACAGTAGAAGTCTATCAAGTGTCAAAGACATGAGTGACACTAGGCAGATTTAATAAATGTATTTGTTGCTTATGGAATTGTGGCAGAACACAAACCAGGTGTCCCAAAACCCCAAACAGCAGAGATGAATCTTTCATTTATTATTTCCACCTGACACAGTGGAAACAGATTGTTGTTGAAATGGCCTTATGGGTCCTCTGCAGGACAACAGCTCGTGTTATTAATCTCCTCTGAAACCTTCTAAACTTCCCAGTGGATGGCAGAGTTTCACTTCCACGTTTCTTTGCTTTGCGATTGGTTGTTTACAGAAAGAATTGCATTCGGCACGTCATAGTGAGCACATTTGCTAACATTGTCATTGTTTACGAATATATCTCAGCACAAAAACAATTACTGTGGTTCTGTCCTTCCAATTTAGTTATTGAGAAAACTAACAAAGGGAAGTCATGAATATGTATGTCTTCTCACTTCTTGACTTGATTGAATTGGATCATTGCCATTGTCATTTTGCTCCAAAGTCATTTCCAATAATTTGCAGCACTGTTATAATACGTATTGTAAGACACTAAATGCGGATGTAACCGAGAACCTGTAAAGCTTTCAAACACATTCAGTGTGTTTGTGACTGATTATCGTGACCCCGAGACATAACATTCATGTGATCATGCTAAAGCATTATAATTATTTTTCATATTCATAATAACTTATTCTGACAGTGCCAACCCAATTATCAGTGCCCCTGCCTTATTTTAATGGACTGCATGGAAATTATTAGAAGGGCAGAGGGTCAGAATTAGTAGATGTTTTGTGTTATTTTTGCAGGAGGAAGTCTGACTGCCTGGAAAAAGCAGGAGAGGATGATTTATATTTTAATATTGTTTTTATTAATTTAGAATAAGTGAGAAGCAATGATATCATTTTCTCTGTTAAAATAATGGCAACTAAATTCCACCTCTATAGTGTGCATTGGTGGCTGTAGTGAAACAAATGTCATGGTTTAATGTCATGTCTCGTCGAGTTTTCTTGTTGTCTTGTTTTCTTGTACAGTCTCTAAGAACTAATATACCATACATCGTATTGTATTTATTGTTGTTACTGTATTATATTTGTGGATACTTTGCTTCTACTGTGGTGTACCAATATATGTTTTGTTGTTGTTGAGCGCATCTGAACAAATTCCAAATAAACTGCAATAAATTATTAAAACTTGATACTTACACTTTGCTGTTTCTTTCTATAGATCTTGTTTATATTGAAAGGGTTTTTTAATCACATTCTGGGCTTTAATAATGGACCATAAGCTTTTTGGAAACACAAAAGTCTCATGAAATTATAACAAATCAAGAAGATATTTTAATTTGTTCTGCTCACCAAATCTCCCTTTCTGTGTGGAGGTATAGGTCAAAGTATACTCTATATACAACTAATATAAAATCCTCTATGATATATAAATAAGGATGAAAGGAAAATGGACTTTTAATCAAGACTAATGTAAAAAAAAAAGACAAATATATTTAAATGCCTTAATAAGTGCATGTTCTAGCACAAAACAATCAGAACAATAAGTGTGAAGTAAAAGTTCAGTTCAGTTCTTTCGGCAGGCAAGGGTCAAAATCCAGAGGTCAAGAATAACCGATGAGGGACAGCCAGGGGACTCCAAAGTCTGCGAAGGTCCTAAAAGGCAGGTCATCCGATGGATGCAAAGCTGTGGATGCACACTATACAAACTGACAGGGGATGAGTATAACTGGACCGGTATGTGTATGAGGAGACTGATGAGGGATGAGAGGCGTGTGAGGAGGTAGACAGGGAAGTTCAGGTGAGGGGAAGAGACAGTGGCAGGATCTGCAATAACAGGAGAGATATGGTATGAGAAACAGAACAGGCAATGAGATATGGTGTTTTTTTGGTTTTATGATTGTGTAGAGATAAATGTAAATGAAATGTAATATCATAACTCAGTAGGCATGTGTTACATCAAAACAGGCATCTGTTTCAGCATGTGTTGTCAAATTGTGGGGAATTTATTTTTCATTCAATAGAATATATAGAGAACAAATAATTGGACAATATGAACTATGAACTATGTATTATTTGTCATTGATTGTGTTTTTTTCTGTGCATACACTGTCTAGCAAATGTTGTTGGAAGTGTTGGCAGACCATGTATTTGTATGCTCCTTGTTTAGTTTGAGAAGGTTAATTAATAAAAGAAATGTTGTATGACCCTTCTTACATATTGTTGAGTGTATGTGATATAGGCTGAATAGTATACTTACAAAATGTAAATTCAAATATAAATAATTGGTTGTATTTAAAATAAGACTGACTATCACCAACTACTCCACCTACTTATGTTGCGGAGTGTAGGAACTCTAAGTTAGCACACTGATTATTTATCAGGGGAAGGACAGCTCGACACCCAAAGACCACACACACTGTCATTTATGTATTATGCCATTTTTAAGGTTTTAAAAAGTGACAGGTTCAATGAAATTAAATAAAAAGCTTTCTGTGTGTAACGCTCTTGCTGGTCAGCTGGCTCACCACACTCATGTTGTGGAACTGCTGAGTCCTCTCTTTACCCCGCAGATTTGCCACGAGCATGCCGCGAGGAACGAGAGACGCACAAGGCCATCGGTGATCACACACACACACACACTCACACAGTCCTCACCTAAACAGGAGGACACAGCAAAGCGCTTACTCCCCAGCTCCATCTTTCCCCTCTCGTGGTATTTCATGTCAAATTGTGTGGTAGAAGTGTAGACTGAAGTGACAAAACAGTGAAGGAGCTGTAGAGATCATAAATCTGCAGAAATAATTCCCTGATTTAGCAAGTTTGTCAAGGGCTATGATTTGAATATAGTGTGCATGAGACTTGAGACAAACCTATCTAACATATCTTGGAGGTCACTAAAAAGACTCCAACATTCTGAACAAGACCAGGAAACATACAATCCAGATGGCTGGACACCAGATTACCATTACAATTACCACCATTGTTCGGTATTACAACGTCATACTACCTGCTCTGAATATTGTGCTACAAGGATGGCTTCCTGTCTTTTATGATGTGTTTGTGATCTTCCATGGTTAAGCTGGCGAGCTACACAGATTTGAAGATTTCACTGAAGCTGCAGCTTTTCTTGACTCTATGAGTGCCAACACATTTGACAGATCCAAGTATATTGAAACAAGTGGCTGCTTGATTATGTGATTTGTTCCAACGGTTGGACTGCAATTTCCTGAACTGGCGTGTTTGGTTCTGACAACCATTGTTTTATTTTGTTCTCTGCCAAACTCTATATATATCCCTGGGGAATAAGAGAAAGACAGCGCGATGCATTCTTTTCCCTTTATTTGTTGAACATTGATATTGTCAGGAGGACTGTTACCAATTAGTGCTGAGAAGAACAGACGGTCATGTCTTCAACTGTTTGAATCACATTTAAAGAACTTTTTTAATCAAAATATATTCCTTCTTTATTTACGGCAGTTACTAAAACCAGCAGAATACATTAACTTGTTGCTCCTGTGTGGTGTCCAGCTCGTGAGCTTTAACTCATGAACTTTTGACTCTTGACTAATTATAAACCATCGTAAAAGCAATGACCTATGAGGGGGTGTAGTGTGTAGACAATGGAAGGAACGTTGCTGTGTCTCTTCATGCAACATTATACAGCCATCAACGGCTCAACCAAAGACATTCAACATGAGAATATAAGTATTCTGACTCAGAATATTCATTTTATGTAGCTGAAGGTTGACACATTGACTGAATGTGAGTCATTGAGAGCAACTGAAAGTAAGTCCCTCCATGGTGTGCCTCAGTGTCTTTCAAGCCTGTCTCGCTGACCCATCAAAGAACACTGTCTCACTAAACCTGTGAGCAAGAACAGTTTGTGAAAAGGATTTTATTTGACACAGATGGCGAGCATCCCTGCTGATCTCACCTGCACAAAGACATCTGCTTCATCCCTCTGATCAATGCAGAGTGTTAACCATGATGACACACACACACACACACACACACACACACACACACACACACACACACACACACACACACACACACACACACACACAAATACACACAGTTTAAAATAATAGCAGGCAATTGGACAAACAATAGAGCAGGGGGCGCCAATGAGGTACAGCCAGGGGCTTTTTTCCAGCTTGGAATAGCTGTATAGCCACTGTAATATACTTAGAATAAAAGTTATGACATAGGCTGAGAGATTCCACATTATCTATATGATTCATTAACTAGGTCTGTCATTACGTCACATTAAGGGTTCACAAACGTGTAACTTGTAATGGCACCCCTACATAGGTAGCCATTGCTTGAGGGAAGGCAATATCAGTCGGGTTCCCTAATGACTTTGGTGATCTTCTGAATTTTGAAACTTCTGATTCTGATTTTCCTCTGGTGCCACCCTGAGATTGGCAGGTGTTTTGTTAAAATATTCATGCTCCCATCTTCATGTTCATCTAGGGCCATCATCAGGTAAACATGTTTGAATGTGTTAGATACTTTAGTTTATAAGCAATTAGGCCAACAAATAATAATGACAATAATAATGACATTCCCATTAGCCTCCGTTGTACTTTGTGTCAAGCACTAATGACTAAATGTGAACTAAGATGGTGAACATGGTAAACATTATACATACTTAACATCAGCATGTTAGCATACTAATGTTAGCATTTAGCTCAAAGCACCACTTTTTTATATCTATCTGTTCATCATCTTGTAAATTGATTGGAACTCTTTTTAGCACAAGGAGTCCACAGTAAGACCATTTACATTGTCAGTAACGATAATTAGATGATTCATTCATTCGTTCTCTCATCTTTCTTCTTTTGAACAGAGCTCTATTGTTCTGCCTACAGTAGTTTTATGGAACATGCATACAAGCTTCCAAAGCAGATAAACAAGAAGACTACATCAAGTTTTTTAGTTCAGTTAAAATTAGATGAGATGTCATTTGTATTTCAAGAGGTTATAAAAGGGGCATCCCAGGCAGAATCGCACTTCTTTGTCCCACATAACCCCAACTCCCTGTGTGTGTGCATTAGAATTGAAGGTGACAAAAGCAATACAGAATCAGTGTAATAGCTGTTGCATGGTGCTGTTAATGATCCTTAAATTAGGCTTGTTTGAAGTTAAAAAAACCTCTAGATGAAAGAGATGTGTGAATGCATAATGCGAGCCAGAATCTGTAAGTAATGCATTTCTTAGCCATTCAAGCCTGTATGAAACATTTCAACTGTTGTTTTTTTTCTTAATTTAAACCAAAATGAATATGCCACAACTGCAACGATGTTCTGTTTAAGAAGACAATTAGGTGGCACTTGGTTCAGCTGTCCAGGTCCTGTCACTGCACTTAATTTATCTTTCAATTTCAATGCCTTTCTACACACTTTTCTAGAACTAACTGAAACAACATAGTCCAATTTGAAGCGATCCTTAACTCTTTAAATCCAATTTGGTTCATGTTTAAATGGAAAAGCAGACAAGACACATTAGTTCACCAGAATAAATATAAATAATGTTATTATCTGGGTTTGAACATTTTAGATTGTACAAATTAAAACCCCACTGCTCACTTTACACTAAGCCAGGCAGGACTATAGACAGACTCTGTAAAGGGACACTATTGTTTGCTGATGCTCACTGTCATATCATTAACCTGCTGGGTGGCACTTATTTTACCATCCCGCTGTTAATTTGCTGACACCAGATTTATGTATAAATTACCAAGCTACTTATGTCCCATACAAACATTATAATATGACCCACACTGGGATAATGAACTACTTTGTGCAAAGATAGCCAATAATGATAAATACCTTGTTCACCTTGAAATTACGGTAAAGTAAGAATCGGCAGATCCACCCAATCTAGATCAGGTCCAATCCAGCCATTTGGATTATTACCATAAATCCAGATGATGGCTGTCAAAAAGTCCCACTGACTGCACAGCGTTTTGAGCAAATGAGCTGCTGATCACCAAAAAATGAATAAAACTAGCTGTCAGTTTAGCTTAATCTTATGACACTGAGTAGCACTAAGCGATGTGAGCAGATTAGTTTCGTCCAGTGGTTCCCAACCTGGGGGTCAGCCCCCCTCCAACAGGTCACAAAATAAATCTGAGTGGTCATGAGATGATTCATGGGAGGAAAGAAGAAAAAAAGCTTCAGATACAAAATAATACAAAAAATGTTTTACTTTTCTGTAACCTATGCATGTTTATGAACTATTGGAACAGTTATTTAAATGAAACAAATAACCGTTAGAGGGGAAATCACATTTTGTGCAACTGTTTGCATCTCATTGACATCTGAAACATGAAATGGGGGCCCAGTCGGCAACCCATTCGCCTTGAAAACATGTGGCATTGTATGTTTCTGCAAAACCACAGATACATTTAAAATAAAATTAATTTCATAAAATGCACAATACCACATGATTAATGCTGTGAAAGGATTTAAAAGGATTAATAAATGTTACCAACACATTCTGCTTATTTAATTCTGCTCCAGCTATATGGCCTTTTGTATTGTCAAACATTATTCTTTTACCTTCAGTTGTTTAATCTGTTGCTCTGACTTTACCCCTGGGAAATCTTATTTCCTTCAACAGATTATAGAAGAGTGTTAATGTTATAAAGAAAATGAGGTACTTTGATTTAAATGTTGTCTTTTCAATAACATGATTAATATTTGCCCCTTACACTGCCTGAATACCACACAATCATATGTGATTGCTTTCATGAAACAATCTTGAGGATCTGATACATTTAAAAAAGTGCCTGGAAAGCCAAGAGTTGGCTTTGGGGACATTTGCTGTATACTGTATGTAAATGGCACCTCTACTGTCATGAATCAGCTGTGTCAAAACAATGCTGTTTATTTTAAGAAAGCTAAAGCCACTTTTGTAAATTGAATATAAAACATACGTTACAATGAATGAGGGATAGTAAAGATAAACAATAAAGACCTTGGTTTAATGTGTAAATGTATTATCATTTTAGTCATTACTAGTCATTAGTCATTATGTAAATGTACTCATTACATGATGTTACTCCACCCTTGGAACTCAAAAATCCCAAAACTGCCACAACAGAAAATCCAGGCTAATATGGATATGTTGGAACGCTGGTGCTCCTCATGCCAGTGTCACCATTATGTTGGGGTTCTAGTTATTAACAAATACAAATGATAATTAATATAAATCCAAGTATTAATATAAATGGTGGGTTGATAACTGGCACTACGATGAAAAAGGTGCATTAGCTCAAAAATACAGTTATCAGAAGGAATGAATAATTATCAAAAATAATTCAGAATTATAATATTTATTATAACTATTAACTATAATTATTATTATGACATGTAAATATAAATAAAAAATAATAGCCAACTAATGTAATCTAATACAATAGTCTATTAACATATACTAGAGTAGACAATGAATTAGGAAATCTGATTAATCATTTAATGAATAAATATAAATAAATAATATTACCATATCAATAGCTAGTAAAGGTTGAAATATTTCATAATTATTTGATAGTAGAGGCTGGCAATACTCACTCTGGTACAACATTTACAGCATTTATTATAAGGTCATTCCAGAATTAGAGGACATCCCATTGGAGGATGTCCCACATATAATAAATCTAATAATACATGCCCAAAAAGCTAAACCATGCACTTGTTGTTTTAAATACACTTGTATTGAGACAAAACGTATATAAAGTTGCAGAAAAAGTTATTTCAAAATATTATTTAAAATATAAAATATCTCTCAAACACCCCTAAAATAGCATTTTTCTCTTGTCCCAGCTTCTTGGTGACCAACTTGCCTGTCAAATATAACATTTAATATAGGGGTTTTATTTACTTTTTTTGGTATTATTCTATTGATATATGTCTCTTGTAATGGTAAAATACATTTTTAAAATCATTAACATATTTTAAATAACAGTAATTTTACACGCGCTACTCTGTTACCGAAACCTTTTTAGCTTGGCAGAGGAAGTGAAAAAACTGTCACATGACACAGAGGAAGTGACATCAGCAAGTCATGTGCTACTACCATGGGTAGACCACAGGTAAGTCCTCCCTTTTATTTTTAAATATATTTCTAATCTTTTCACTCTTGATGGAATGTGGCACTCTCACAAACACAACCATGTTACTCACATTATGAGACTAAAACAAATTAATTTCAAACGTATCTTTCTTTAGTTAGATATCTAAGTGTGTCCATTCCTTGACAGTAGCATTACATTGTGCAGCTGGCATTAATTCCTGAGGTAAAAGCTACAATTAACATTGATTTGCAACCCTGTTACAATATTTAGAGTAACAGGGTTGACATTCACTAATATGGTTGCATTTCCTTCAGTTTACTCTATTAGTTATAGAAAAATGTCCTGTGTGTGTATAATTTAGCATAATATAATGTTTTAAATGTATTACTGTATTCTCCATCTATCCATCGTCCACCGCTTATCCGGGGTCAGGTCGCGGGGGCAGCAGCTACAGTAGGGAACCCCAAACCCCTTTTCCGGGCCACATCCGCCAGCTCAAAGATTGGGGGATCCCGAGGCGTGCCCGGGCCAGTGAGGAAATATAATCTCTCCACCGAGTCCTGGGTCTTGCCCGGGGTCTCCTCCCAGCTGGACATGCCTGGAACACCTCCCTAGGGAGACGCCCAGGTGGCATCCTTACTAGATGACCGAACCACCTCAACTGGCTCCTTTCAACGCAAAGGAGCAGCGGCTCTACTCCGAGTCTCTCACGGATGACTGAGCTTCTCACCCTATCTCTAAGGGAGACGCCAGCCACCCGTCTGAGAAAACCCATTTTGGCTGCTTGTACCCGCGATCTCGTTCTTTCGGTCATGACCCAGCCTTCATGACCATAGGTGAGGGTAGGAACGAAAATCGCCCGGAAGATCGAGAGCTTTGCTCAGCTCTCTTTCCATCACAATGGTGCGGTTAAGCGAATGCAATACCTACCCCCGCTGCTCCGAATCTCCGGCTGATCTCTCGCTCCATTGTCCCCTCACTCGCGAACTAGACCCCGAGGTACTTGAACTCTTCACTTGGGGTAAGGGCTCATTCCCTACCCAGGGTAGGCAATCCACTGGTTTCCTGCTGAGAGCCATGGTCTCAGATTTAGAGGTGCTGATCCTCATTCCAACCACTTCACACTCGGCTGGGAACCGATCCAGTGACTGCTGAAGGTCACAGACCTATTATGCCATCAGGACCATATCATCTGCAAAGAGCAGCGATGAGATCCTCAGGCCACCAAACTGCAACCCCTCTCCTCCACGACTACGTCTCGATATCCTGGCCATGAATGAATGAAGATCCAGTCATTTCAGAAAACAAGAACAGGTTCATAATTTTAACTATATATCAAAGCTCACAAAGCCCTGAACACAGATTCAACCTCCTGCTAGTTCTCTCATTTGCAAGTAAGAAAGTCTTGTCCTAATGTTACATTTTCTAGTGAGATTGTCTATGCTTAACATTCACTGACTTCCCTGAAATGAATTTGCCTGATTACATCCCTCTACTATAATCTTTCCCTACAGCTCCGTTCATATTCCAAGACCCTCTCTATTCACAGGAACACCAACAATGAGCGACTGAGGGCTGACATGGTCTGTATTCATCTATACGTGTTGCATCCATGCCACCTGCTCATGGATGGGCCTAATCCATTGAGCTCTGCATGAATTGTATTGCAGCAATTATCTTCCTCTCTCTTGTGTAATACATCTTCTCAACATGCAATGCAATTTTGAATGGTAGAGGTACATAACTTGGTACATTTGTAATATAAGTATAAAATAGAACCTGTTGAAGTCATTTGGCCAGATGTGTAATATTTAATCTCTGTCAAAGTCTTAACGCCTATACCTTTAATTTGATTTTATGGACAATTAGCAACTGCTGACTTGTCTTTTCTCAAATTAGACAACTGGACTATTAAAGCCCCCTTGTCTCCAAAATGGATCAGTCCAACTAAATCCTGAATGCCAGATGGCTGGACTCAACCCAGAGTCGTGATGAATGACGTGCCAGGATTGGCTCAAGTACACTGGTCCCAAATTTGTCCTGGGTGCTGCTAACTGGTGTTGGCTGACAGCCCAAATTTCCCCAGTTCTACACTGCCAAAACCAAGCCAAATATCGCCTGGCAGCCAAATACGAGCCAAATACCGACTCCTATTTGGAATCACAATTTAGTTCCCAAACAAGGCTTGGTCACAATCAGTTTGAGTCAACCGGCTTCTTGACTAGAAATACAATAATAGAGTCATGAGCAATGATCACTCAGTGGCACATCAGCTACAGCCCATGCCAAAACTGGCATTGAAGATAAGTTTTGGCATACTTGATGTAGGTTTTGAGGATGATGTCATATAAAGAAACTTCAGACATTACAGTTTCAATGTTAATGCTGCTAGAATCTTTAGCTCATTGTTTTGGGTAAATGACCCACAACTTTACTGTGTTGGTTCATTTTCACCGCTCATATTAACCTTGTTTCCAGAAGCACAATAGCTGTTATCAGCACCAATCAGCTGACAGACAAAGTTAGCAACTAGCTGGTGAATATAGCGGAGTATTTAGCTGCTAAAGAGCCATATATTTTGAGTTAGTAGAAACCAAAATCAGCTGGTTGTGTAAATATGTAATGTAATATGTAATGTTCACCATCCTAAAGCGACGGAAGGCAATTTGTTTTAGAAGCAATTTTTGTGATATTGCTTTTTTCTTACTTATTTTCAAAATCTATATTACTCTTGGTAGTTTCTCCAAAAATGCCTACCAAAGCTTCAGTTAGTGTTGATGTGATAACGCATCAATATTGTGTCAAAAACTCAGTTAATGCAAGTTTAACCCTCCCGTTATTATCAAATTTACTAACATGTTTTATCATTGGGGTCAATTTTGAATTTACACCTCAATAAAATGATTGTGTTTAAAATTGTTACCCAACTTATCAGGCACTTAATGTATTTTTGTTGACTAACTTAATAAACTTTATATAAAACATAATGCCCCTCCAAGCCCCTTTACACATCCAGAATACCTATTACGCTACTATGAAAAAAAATGCAAATAACTCATCGATTTACCTGAGATTGGAAAGAAAGAGTATTTTTTGGCTCCACACATCTCTGGCTTGTGTTTTATTTTGGTCCCCAACATTAATCATGTATAGTAGCCCTCTCATCTCATAGTTCTCCTCAAGTGCTTCCCAAGTGGCTTACCAAGTGTACATGTGCATATTCCAGCCATAGCTGGACTGTGCATCAAATGCTGCCGTTATTTCGAAATCGCATTTGTCCAGTTTTACCAAGCCCCAAGGAAGGGTACGTGACACCATGGGGCCCAACAATACATTTTGCCATCGACTTACAATGGGAAAGAGTTGTCTGTAAATCAGGGGATAATTCTATATTTAAATAATTAAATCCTCAAAGTTGTAAAATGCGCTAATAGCCATGTTTTTTAATGTTCCCTCTTCTGTTCATTTGAATAAGCCGAGACTAATGTTTAGTAAGTGAAGTGATGTGCCACTGAGCAACTTTCATAGGAATGAATGGGAGTCCGCCTCTGACACTGTATCCAGTTCTCTTTATCCAGCCATGGGTTCTTGCACCACCACAGGTATAGTTATGGCAGGTTAGGGCACTAAACATTATACAATTGCATGTGACCTCAATATCAGCCGAAACAACCAATCAAATGTGTGTAAAATGTTAATTTTATTATATGTTGTATGCATCTAAAACAGCCTAGGGTCAAATTGACCCTAATGAACACCGATGCATACAAAATGTGAACAGGTTTAGTTTAGTCTTTGGATCACTCTAAGTGCATTTACACTACATCATTTACTACTCATTTAACTTTTCACACACATTCATACACCTATGGCAAGGGTGCCATACAAGATGCCAAACTGCTCATCATCTAATCTAATGCTCACACACACACACACACACACACACACACACACACACACACACACACACACACACACACACACACACACACACACAGATGGCTCAGCCTTCAGGAGCAATTTGGGGTTCAGTATGAGCACATGCAGACTGGAGGAGTCGGGGAACGACCCTCTCTACCTCTTATCCCTGAGCCACAGCCCTTGAGCCTAACCCTCCTGTTATCTTTGGTGTCACATTGACAATCCACAGAACTCGATACCAACCAGTTACAAACTCTACAGTCATAATGTGTAATATAATATTAATGGGGATACATTCATCAACAAATACCAGCAGGGAGAGTGATTATTAAAAATTGTATCTTCAAAATAGAATATAGAAAAAATATATAGGCTAATGGTCTTGCTGATTGTTTTATTTTTTCCACAATATTAAATAAACAAAACTGATTCATATGTATGTAATGCCGAGGTAGTGTATTAGCCTCATTATTTCAGAATAAAATGTCTTAATTAAAATTTGTTTACATTTTCAAATTTTTGTAACAGAAGTATTCAACATACATACAATTAAATAAAACATAAAGGCAGATTACATTTGAAAACATATATTAGTGTTTTTTAGATAATATGATAACATTTGATTGTATAGGCTATGTTTTTTTTTCATAAAAAGAGGCATTTGTGAATGGAAATATCATTCAGGGTCTTTACGCTCAATATATATTTTAACAAATTTGACAGCTCTTACTTGTGTTAACAATGTTGACAATGGCACCTAAAATCTGACCAATATGTGAAAGCATTTTAAACGTACTTTGTCAAACCTTTCTTACAGGAGGGCCATAGTCGGAGTGATGGCCTCATCACCCTCACACTGGTTCCAGAGGAGCAAGGCACTGAAGGAGCAGGCAGTAGCGGACCTGTGACTCCTGTCATACCTGTCCCTAATACTTGTTTCACCTGGACCTCTCAGAGTTCCAGAGAAATGTCCTACCAAGTCTGAAAAAGCCCCAAGATTACGATGAGCTATATTTCTTGAGCCTTTTGGGGACCTATAAAAGGCACAGGTGCGAATGCAGATTGAAAAGATTCTCTACGAAGCAGAGTTTAAACACACACATACACACACACACTCTCAGCTATTCATTCTTTCATAATGTTTGGAAGCTTGTTCTCTTCTGTAATTTACAGTTAATTAATTTATCCATTTTAAAATATTTCTATACTTTGATGTTTATTGGAGATGTCCTGTTTTCTTTCTTCTGGCCACTTATTCACTTTTTCTGTGTTTTCTTAATGACATCTTTAGTTAACTGTGGCACTGTTTTAATAACACAATAAATTCTATGAAATCAAACACTGCGTTATGTTTTGTTTTGGAAAATACAACATTACAATACCCAAAATTGTTTATACATAAAATACATAAGAAAGTTAATAAATGTACAAGTTATCAATAGTGGTTGAATAGGTGTTTTAATGGGTTAATTAAGATCTTCCTGGCAATACATTGCACCTTGCTGAAAGCAAAATACTTTGTAAGTTTCTCCCTTAAGGCAATGGCTTCTCGTGAGGCATGATTACTGCTCTTTCGACTGAGATGCTCAACTGCTCCGGCCTCCAGCTGTGGGTTTGGAGATGATGGTGTACTTGTCTGGTCATCTTCAGGAGAACATATCAGAAAATTGTGACGAATGCAGATGGCCTTCGCAACAGTGCACTCCACTATTCTTTTTGCCTGTAGTTGTAGAACCGCTTTTCTCTATCCAGGTTCTGCCCATGGTACGGTCGCATCATGTGGCGTTGCAGGGGAAATGCCTCATCAGTGACGAAGACAAGAGGCCTAGGCCCTAGATGTTCAGCACCAGTGAGAGCTGTTCCCTCTGGGATGTGAAGGCCTCCTTGGCGAAGAGCTCGTCCAAATGTGGAAGTAGCCAATGTGAAACCATCGCTAAATTGGCCATATGCTCCATCGACCACCACGTGGAAGCGGTAGCGGGCATCTACAACTGCCAGGAGAATAATGGAGGAGGATTTTTTTAGTTTTTAAAAACGGATCCACTGGAAGCAGGGGCCAGGATCACAACATGTTTTTCTATCAACAGCCCCACAGCTATTGGAAATCAGCTACACTTCTGCTTTCCTTCTCAGGGAGGTTTTGGAGCATTACAATTTTGACACAGCACGATACCCTTGACTAGAGACTCCGATAGAGTCTTTCTTTGATATGGAGTTTAATTAAAGAAGCTTAAAGAAACGTACCATTCCTCCCTATGTTTTTTTATGTATAAATACAAAACTATTTATTCTGAGCAAAATCAGTGAATGGGAATAGTTTGGCATATGACTAAGCTACTTTAATTTACAAAATCGAACTACATGTAGCTAGTAGCTCAAGACCACAGACTGTCATCCCTCCCCCTCTTCACTCTCTTTTGGACTGATTCATTTATATACTTTGGTATATATTTTATATATCTTTATATATTATACTATACTTACCATCTATTGCATACAAGTATTTAGTAGTAGTCATTACTTTTATTGTTTATTGTTTTATACTATACCATATTTTATTATACACATACTATACTGTATTGTACTAATTTATACGAACGCCTACATTAACTTTGATATTCTGTGATACTACTGCACTATATTATATTATAGAGCCTTTTATATTACATTACTAATAAATAATACTATTACGTTGCACCTTATACTATATCATATACGTCATACTATTACAGAATATGTTAGACTGTCTTACCACATCATATAGGCCCACTTTATTATATTCTATTTTGCTATATTAATACAAACAACACTAAGTATCAGTACTAATCACAATAGGCCTACACATTAACAAAAAACAAGACTATTTGGAAGTTTACGCACATTATCACATAACTATTTACCTGAGACTAATGGATAGCTGTTCCGCAGAAGATACTGTTTCACAGCTGCAGCTGTGTTTGGAGATGGCTGGTCTAATCTTTGACAGAAGCAGACCAAATTGCTCCCTATTTAACCTGAAATATGACTTAAATCTTGTCCCATCCAATATAATATCTAACCCAAACAATGAAATTTGCCATATTTCTTGTGGACTTGTAGGATAGGATGCACCCACAAACACCAATTGTTTTCCACTAACTACTATCCTCATTTAAAAGCAACGCAATTGCAAGGATTTTACACTGATTACTAAACAGATGTTAGATGTCACAGTTAGCCGGAGACATAACACGCAACCGGCCTCGGCCCCCTTGAAAGTTGACACAAGAGTAGGAACCCGGCTCCCGACCGACGTGCCCCGCGTTTTCCAGATAAAAGACAGAGCATGTGTACGGCCCCTTAAACAAACATTATCAACATCTCTTCCAGTGTGTACTTGTCACGCTGAAAATATTGTTCAAGAAGCACATTCACATTGGTACGGGAGCAACAAAGGGCCAGACTTTTTTGACAAAGTTGTCAATTGTTCACACATCAGCCGGGTGTCTCTGCTCATTTTGTTCTGCAGGAAACAAATGGACTTCCAGTGATTTGTTGATAGTGTTGCTCGCAGTGTGAACACATCTCTCCCGCTATATAAAATGCACTCCATTTACTTTTCCTGCCTTGTCCGTTACATTGGAAGTGATTTTATCTGCTTAGATGATGAACAGTATGATTAACTGCTGATTAGGAGAAGATTTATGATGATGTAGATGGTTGTTGGGAACACTTAATATTCACCCTGTCTCTGTTGATGTTGCACCAATCAGGCTCCACTGGGAGAATAATTGAAGAAGCGGACTAGATATTGAATTTTTAATTTGCCGTGCCCTTAGAGTAGAGTGACCTGCTATGCGTTGCAGTTATTGGAAGTAATTCCAGTCCCATTAAGAATTCTCCTGGTATGTTAATAGAGGTAGATGAAGTGACCAGCAATCCATAGTCATTTAATGGAACGTGGGGGGAAAAAAGTGAGGAAAAGAATCAGAAATATCCACCGAGAGTTTCTCCGCTGGGCCTTGATAAAGGATACATATGTGACAATAATGAGCAGGTTATCAAATCACAAATATTCCAAATTGCATTAATTGTTCGATCTATTCCCATAAGTGCAGGTAAAGTGAAAGTGAAAGAGCTTCAAATCCTGAACTCTGTTTAGCAGTCTGCAGGTAACCAGGCATACAAATTATTGCACCAAACTGCTTTTCTCAAGTGTTGTCTTGCTCCCAGTGCAACTAAAACAGCTCAGGAAGTTTTATGTTTATCTTAGCTGTTCATCTTGATATGTGTCTCCAGGTGCTTTTGAAGTGGGTACTTACCTCCTAAAAGCTGCAGCCCATTCTCATCTTAATGAACAAATCACAGAGTAAAATATGTGTGGCACCCTATTGATGAAATGGAAATGGAAATGCTGACCTAGCAGCATTGTTCAAGCACTGACATAAATTGCCAATTCAGGCCATGTTTCTTTCTTATCAATACAGGTACAGTGATAACTCACAAGAGTAATTAATTTTCATCTAGCACACATCTTTTTTTGTTGAAATATTCCTCACATTTATGTATTTTTTAAGGTGGCGTAATTATGGGAACGTGCCCCAAATTAGAGCATTAATTGACGACAGAATGTGCCATCACCAGATCTTGGTGGTAGTAGCAAATATTCAAACGAGAACTGTTGATGTACTAGGTTTTATAGCAAAACAATATAAATCAGATATCATGTCGTGATAATAACAATGCATCAAATGATAATGTAAAAAACAATGTGACGATGGGAAAGGGGTCACTCGTAGTGGTGAAGAGAATTATCAGCAGAATCTGCAGCTCCCCTCTGTTTTATGGAGCTTTATAGTGAGTCTCATTGTTTAGATGTGCGACCCAAAACTTTACTATTGTGGTTATTTCTCATCACTCTCAGAGAAAAAGCTCTAAAAACCCACTGTAAACTACCTGCTCAGCACCAAACACCAGACAGATACAGTCAGCGACTAGCTGTTGAACAAAGTGAAGCATTAGCAGCTAAAGAGCCATGTTTCCCTCAGGAGTTGGTTGAGACAAGAAACAGAGGTAAAATAGTTAATATTGGACCAGTGTTGCTAAATTGGGATTTTGATAATGACAGGGCACTGCGTTAGGTAGGCTCAGCTTTACACAAAATGACTGATGACCGTAATAACCACATGTAATTTCAGGGTTATTATTCTTATCCAATCACACATTCTGTCATAGCTTTTTTGCAATATCAAACTAAATATATGTTTACTGACCATGCAAATAAAGCTTACAGCTACATACAGGGCTTGTATTTATATAACAGGAACACATGGGATGTAAGCAGCTTCATTTGGGCTATTGCAGGATAAAATATAGATTCTATAAAAAGGAATGAAGACAATATTGAAAGAAGCTCACACAATGTCAAAGTGGAGTTTCAGAGACAGTGTAATAAATGAGTGTAAATAATGCAAATATGCGAGGAACAGTCACAAACACTCCCTGCTGAGTGCAATGATGCTTCCCACAAGTCAGAGACGGTTTAGAAAGGAAACACCGCACTGAGAGTCATGTTTCCTGTATCTGTGTCACGTAGGTTTTGCCACTGCCCCGCCTCTTTTTGTTTGTTAACTTGTTAGCAAAATAAGATATAAATACATAAGACCGCGCCCACTTAGAAGACAGGAAGTGTATACCATTTCATACCATTGGTGCCATTTGTTATGCATCGTCTTTTTTACAGAGCATCAAGTGTCAAGAAATTGTTCAAAAGTAATGAAAAGGGGCGTGGCTTAAGTATTGGGCCTTACCCATACAAATGAAAGAGGAACTCTCTGCTGAGAACAATGATGCCTCCCACGAGGGTCTATTACAAACAGTTCATTAATTATAAAAACCATTGGGGCTGAAGTTTAGGCGGCGTGGCCATTCCACCCATCGTTATGACAGCATAATGCAAGAGTTTATGGTGAATTGTTTATTTTATTAGTTGATGACATATGAGTTTTGCCTCCACTCTGCTCCCAAACCAGCTGTAAAAGCTTTGCCCATCTGTCTGAAAACTAACTCAGAGTTGGAAGGCAGGATGACTTTGCTGCACCAGCTCAGAGAGCATGAGGTCCTGCTCGAACCCATGTTAGATACAGCAAACGATTCTGCCTCCATACCTGCCTTGGATACCTATATTCCAGGATCCAACGCTGCTCCTGTCCCGGCCACTGCTCAATGGCCCCAGCTTGGGACACAACCTTGCTGTATAATACTTACCTCTTCATATCTGTAATTTCAATATGTCCTTTTGTGTTTATTACAGTTTTACAAAAAGCCCAAAAGTTAGACCTTGGATGGGTTGTCGAAGAGCTTGTAACGACCTCGGACACAGGGAAGGAAGACTCAAATGCACAACGCCAGAAACAGACGTGAAGTGTAAAATAAAATACCTTACTTGCAAACAGGTAGCATACACTCAAAATGCTCACAAGGAGGATATACAAAAAAATGATGTTTACACGCTGGTTCAATACACTGAGACATAACAAGACGAACTGGCACAGGAGCGACAAGGAGAGACAGGACTATTTATACATGAGGTGAATGGGCACAGGTGGAAAAAATCAGGGGTGGGGCAGACGCTGACGATGGCACAAAACCACACAAAGACAGGAAGTAAAGGGATCTGGAATGTGGGACAAGAGGCACTGAGGACACAAAAGATCTGGTTTGTCCAAAACCAGTTTTGGATCGTACATGAGCGATGACGTGATGTGTGCAGGTAGTAAGTATGTATGAGAGCACATGACTTGTGTTTAAATATATTACATAATAAAAAATAAATATTAAATGTAATCTGTATTATTACATAAAATGTACACTAACCTAGATTATACATTATATGAACATAATTGGGTGGAATTTATTTATTTAGGTACAGTACATTTGTTAATATTTTAACAATTGTATTCTATAAGTTTTGGATTCTTGTCCACATTTGTAGGCATATCTACTGTAGGCGCACTGTGTGCGGTGTGTGTGGTCACTTGCACGTGAATGCGTAGGCTACGTATGGAAATGTTGGGTTTCACTTTTGACCAAAAAATATGTTTTTTTTGTAATTTTTGCTTGACTCCTAATAAATGTGTTTTAATCTATATGACAAATGGCTGATTATTATTATTATTATTATTATTATTATTATTATTATTATTATTATTATTATTATTATTATTATTATTATAATATTAGTGTGGAAAGAAAATGTTGGTATTGTCATACATCTTTCCTCTTTAAAGACACTTAAAATAAAAATGTGTTTCTGGGTCCAGGTGAAGAAACACATTATAAGATTGAGCTGTTTGTTTCATTATTGCATGGTGGCATTCTATAACACAAGACACAATGTCTACCTTCCCAAACAATATTAACTATTGTTTAACCAAGACACTATAAATCTGATTGCACCAAAACAATTGTGAACCAGCCTAGCTATTGAATACCTGAGTTGAAACAGAGGTGGAAACCATCCTAATCAACATACATGTGTTTCTTCTTTTAGAAAAAAAGTAGTAATAGACATCCACATGGAGGTGCAATGCCTTGGCAAAAGTAAACCTGTGTTTAGAGACTTTTTCGGCTTGTGAGCTACTTTTAAAATAACAAGGTCAAAATGATCTTCCTGTATTAAAAGAAATGCTAAATATATTTATTTATATTTATACTGAATATACTTTAAATATACAATATATGTTGGCATACCTTGCTACACTGCATGAACCTTTATGGCACCTTACTCTGATGACTTGCACTGAACAGAGTCAGCCAGGTTTGCATAGTCCGGACAGGAACTGCAGGTAGCCAGCCTCCAGCAGGCTTCCAAATGATCATCAGTCCTGGTGGATCAGTACTTAGACTTGATAATCTTCATGTGGGAAAAGGCTGACTTGCATAAATAAGTAGAGCCAAAACATGCAGTCAAGGAGGGAGTACATTTCCTCGTGTTTGGTACTTTTCCTCTGTGAGTAACTTCCAAACTGTCCATGAGCTCTGGACTTCAGCTGAATGTCAGCGTGCAGTGTCAGCATCTCATCCTCCACTGCAGATCAGTTCTGGTGAAACAGTGTGGCCATTTTTGATGCGAGTGAATCAACTTCAATATTTTCTCTAAATTGGTAGCACATAAATGTAGCAATTGGCTCGAGTAAAAACTGTTTTTTTTGTTGTTTTTTATGATCAACCTTTTGGGCACCCCTGCTGTAGACCATCATAGGAGCAGATGCTTAAAGGCATTAAAATGTATTCATAAAAAAAGTATATTTAATAATAACTTTATTAAAATTAGTTCCTTGGGGCAATAGCCTTAAAAAATGGAAAAGGATAGCACATTATTGTAGTGTCTTAAAATATACTAAACTATCAATTAGGAACTCTGATTAATAATGAAAATAATACCTACAGCCACAAATTACCATATGAATAGCCAGTAAAGGTTGAATTTTGTTGAGTTCTGAATAGAAGAGGTTGGCATCATTCACTCTTGTAAAACATTAAATAGTCCAGTGTACAAATTCAAAAGCATTTATTTAAAAGATAATAAATGAAACAACAATATTAATCTCAAGAAATATATAAACTAAACAAACCAAAGGTAATGTCCGTAAGAGAGAGTGTGTGTGAGTGTGCTCTTGTAGGGTGTGCACACAGGTTTTACAGGTGCACAAGCACAAACACACTTGTCAGGTCAGAACAAAGGAAACATGTGGAGAGGGAACTTTGAGTTTCCTGTCCAGTGCTATATTTAAAGGCCTATTCACAGCATATGTACTTAATATGTGTTAGAGGAGAGGACAATTATTTTGCATGCCAGATCTTGTGTCTTTGTAGAGCATAATTAACATCAACATAGCGCTGTCGCAAGGAAACAACAATGAAGCTCAGTGAATATCATTAAACCACAAGAAAGCCTAAATTACAAACGTCTAACAGGCCTGTGTTTAGCTGTGTACTGTGACGCTATGCTATGCTAATGCCCAGTTAGTGATCAGAATAGATTTTTTTGCACGCTGCTTTGTTAGCTTAGCTCCCAATTAAGTCAGTTGTGAATGATCCGGGCTGGGAAAAGTTGTGGTTCTGGTGTTGAATGCTTCACTTGTTTCTGGGCTGTGTTCTGATTGTGCAGGTTGGAGGAAACAGGTTTGCTCCGTTGCTTGAAAATTCAGCTGGCAGACTGTGTTGTAGCCGCTGACGCTGTACTTGTTTACTCTGGGTTAGCAGTGCGTACTGAGCTAACAGGTAAATGTATTGGGTGCTCCAGTGTCCACATTGGAAATAAGCACACTGTATACTTCATACTGTGTTATGATGCATTGAAGAAGTACACTATTTAATATTCTTCTGGGATATGTCAGTGAAAATTGTATTGTCATAGACCTTTTCCAATAGGTGCAGCAACTTGCCCGTCTGCGCTCATTTGATTTGTCACTTTGAATACTGACCATGAACTTTGATTGGCTGTTTGGTTTGATCACTGACACAATCAAAGACAATAAGTTAACTGAGAGAAAAAGTCTTACACTAGGTTAACATCTTTAATATTGTTTGTCATTGATTAAATTGACTGTATGTCTACGGTTTAGGTCTTATTCTACAGCAAACCATATTTACGCACTTGCATTCTATACATACATTATATAAACATACATTATATACTGTAAATGTATTGCATTATGCACTAAAATATATTACATTATCCGTTCAGAAATTGTAATTGCATTATTAGTAAGTATTATATTTGATCAACTTTTATTACATGAGGAACGGAAACATTTGTGCGGTATTGCCAGTTATTGCATTAAAAGTAATTATATTATTATTGGCTAATGGATGTGTTGGAAGAAGAGTCAGAGGGCATACATACAGTAGGAATGATCTTTTGGGGACCATGAATATCCGTACCTAATTTCATAGCAATTTAACCTTGAGTGAGATATCTTGCTCCAGCTAAATGGAAGGGGCGAAAAAGAGTTAAATTATTTTGGCTGATCCTTTCAAGCAGCACTTTCATCTGAGAAGCAGTTTCATCTGCAAGACCTTTTTGGTAATTAATTCAACTGCCTACTAAGCTCCTGTGAGACACGTTTTGTTCTGAGTCAAAGTGAAAATCAAGCCTAATTGACCTTTAAACTGATATTTAATCTTTGCCAGATTGCAGCATAGGCGTTTCAGGAGCTCTAACCCTGTTGCTTGCCGTCAGTTGGAATTGCCATAAATAACCAACACAGACTATAAAACTGGCATTCACTTTCAATCACATGCTTTAGACAATTGTTGGTGCCTAGCTCTCTACAGCCAGCTGTATAAAAGCCAATCCCAATGTGGGTCTCCCAGTATTTGGGTGGAACACATCTCATTGCCAATGTATTTCATGATGAAATGTAAATTAAAGATTCTGTTCACAGTGAAGCATTTCAGTCTGGTCTGAAGCTGGGATGAGTTTTTTGCACTTGTCATCGAAGACTTCAAGAATTTATAGACAACATATGAAATATCGCTCAAAAAGAGAAAAAAAATCTTCTCATTTGGCAGCCAAATCACAGCATCCATCCTGTCAGCAAGGCACAAGGCATCAAGGACAAGCACCAATTTCCCAGGGAGTGAAGGAATACACCAGGTTGCCTTTTTATATGCAATTCCAGATGTCTCATTAGGGCTTGATGTCTTTCATCATTATTCTTTCATGTAATTCCGTAGCACACAGCATCTGCACTCTTCTCACAGTGTTTGTTATTTATGTAAATCATTTTCCTCAAAAAGCAAATAAACATCGTTCGAAAAAAAATCACAAGGTGAACAGTCAAGATTGTCCTAATCCTAAGGAGTTTATAACTTTCACTATCAAGACATGGAAACACCGGCTGTCTTTTTCCATTTACTGACTAAACCAGGTGTCTGCTTCATGTTTTTCTTTTAAGATACCACATTTGCCAGATACTATAACCACCATTTCTCACCCTTTACATTTACATATAACAAAAACATTCTAATTGACTTAAAGAAAGTTAATTCTAAATGATTCACATCACATTAAAATTGCATTAATTGATTTACTTTTTGGCCACTTTGGGGGCAGCATATAAAAGCATTATTGACATATTTTCAGCTTATAAAGCTGTTATGGCAAACGAGTTAGCAAAGAGTTGCCTATTTACACATCCAGCTGACACAGAGAAACATTTACTTTTTTTTTTTTTTTTTGTTTCTGGCCACCTAACAAATGTAATTCCAACATAAACTCTCTTTTAGCTCTGCTTTTGGTCTCCTTCATCTCCTGTGGGAAATATCTGGCTCTTTAACTACTAAAGGTTCCACAATGTTTACCAGTGAACTGCTAAATTTGTCTGTCTGTCACTTTGTGCTGAACAGCGTACAATGTATTGCGAGACATAAATCTAAAACTATTAGAAGAAAGACGCTTAAACACTCCATAGAGCTGAGGGTAACTATGACATTAGTGCAGCCAATGTTATCCTTAGCAGATACAATGTAGATACATATAAGGCTGGGTCAAGCCGAGAGTAGGACTTAAAGGTAAGGTAAGTTAGGGCTATAGAGTCAAGGATAATTAAAGGATTTTAAAGGAATTAAGGATTATTTATTGTGAAATGAAGCTGTAGCGTAGCCCATTATTCAACACATTAAAAACACGACAGAAAACAATGGTGAATCTTCTGGGCAGATAATATGGATCTTTAACTTAAAAAATGTGATATTAGGGAAACATTGTCATAAACTTTGACGTTTGAGCACCAAGCATCATGGATGTAAACACACAGTCCTCTTGTCTTACCGTCCTGCGAGTGGTATTGGCTGGGTAGGTTTATGACGGCACATCCTGATACGCACTACAAGGCTAAATAATAAGTCACACAATCATTTAACATGAATACTCGGCTTCCATGCTCACCCAACATTTAGCGCACACATTTTCTAACCTTAACATTTTCTAACCTTAGCACAAAGTTACATCTTTGTTGTGCAACTTTTATTTAATTTTCCCAGCATTTGGTTCTACAAGTTATGATAATTGTAGATACTAAAGTAATTGGTGAGATCTTAGAAGACAGGTTGTAAACTGTTGTAAACCGTGGTAAAAACTTTTAATATGAAGTTTCACCCACTAAATAAATATTGCACACAAATCCACACAGCATTGTTAAAATGTTTTTGACAAACACAGTAGTAAACATCATTGAACTGGATGTCTCACATATTGCTATGCAGAGTATGCACTGGTGGGTGTAACCTCATTTCAAGATTTCTTCACTCTGTGGAAGTGCACACTCCCAAAGAAGTCAGATTTGACTTTTACTTGATTGTTGTTGCTACCTCTAAACCCAAAGTTTATGGGGGAATAAATAAACCTGAAGGCAAGTCTTGCAGTGTTTATCTCCAATTGCCCTGCTGAATGTGATTACAGTTTATTTCACAGTAGAAATCAACCCTTGCTGCACTGTCTTGAGCATGTGGATAATACAAAGTAGAGCCACAGACAATCTTTTAATCATTCTGGTGAAAGAAAGGATTTCAAAATAAATGGCTAATGCATCTGCATCCAAGCACCAAGGTGCAAGGATGAAACCCAAGTGGCAGTGTAAAGAGCTGAACGATCTGCATACAATGTGACACAATAGCTTCAGACAGTCTCCATATGGGCCTTTGGAGCTGGTAAAATTGAAAATGAAAGCACAGATGCTGTCGCAATACATCGGGGATCACAATTCAACAAAGAGTCTTAGAACTGTCACGATGTGGCAACAGGACCCTGACTAGTGTTGTTGAGTAGAGACAGCTACTGACAGCTTCACTTAGTGCATCATCCCTGTTTGAATGAGAGCCAAATTATCATATTTCATATGTCAGTCAAAAATGAAAAGAAGACTGTTATCCGCTGGCTAAAGCAACAGAATGAAGTGTTTTTCACTTTTAGATAGATAATCTGCTTTATGAAGTACTTTTTGATTAAAGACTTTAATAAGTTTTAATTCATTTAGCCTTCTTAAAAGTAATCAAATGCCTCAGTATCCCTCATACTTATCTTTTAATGGGTTATTTTAATAGGTCGTACTAATCCAAATATCTGAATTATTATCAAGATAGAGCAATCATATTGATGTTAGACTCTGCATCTGATTTATCTGCCTTATCTATCTCTGCAGCCATGCTGAACCCTGTAATTGGCCTCTGTGACCTTCTATTCACAGCACAGGCTCTGAGGCTTTGCCAGTTAAATTAAACTAATTATTTGAAAGAGGACATGTTGTTTTATGACATCTTAAGCTTACTAGTATTTACTGCCCTGTAGCTGCTGTGCTGTAAGTGTGGTGTCAGATGTATACATGTGCTGCACAGTTTATAAGAATCACTTATAACCACTGGAAGCTTCACTATGCAGTGGTAGAGCCGGCAGCAGTTTCACTTAATGGGGGCAATACGTGACCAGGTCAATCCACCTGACGAGAGTGGCTTCAACCACGGGTGCTTTTCCTGTGAGCATTTACTTTTGATTGAGAGGAAGATTACTTTAATTTTCCCGTCGGGATTTCAACGTGCACGCAGCCTCATGTAGAAAGCAGAAAAGCAGACAACAACGAGGCAACGTGTATCAAGGGAGTACAAAGTAAATACAATAGAATAACAGTAGGCCTACCGTAGTTTAAAATGGACCAAATATGTAGTGTGGACTCGTACCTGTAGAGATGCCAGTTTGCCTCCGGCGCACTGTCAAGGTGCTTTTGAGAAAACCCCCACTCTGCTCCCTGGGCGCTGTATAGCTGCCCACCTAATACTAGGATGAGTTGAATGCAAAGTCTAAATGTCTCTGTGTGTGCTGTTCATGTGTGACACTAAAAAGTTGATTGATTCGATTCCTGTAATGTTCAGTTTTTAGTGCCCTGGGTGCTCCTCCAGTAGAGAAAGTGTTCTCTATGGTGGCCTTGAATGCAGTGGCGGGCCGTGCATTTCCCACCTAGGCCTTCAGTGATGTCCTACACAGTCCTACCTTAATTATTCCACCTCTTAATACCATCATTAAGACGCCATGACTCTAGAAACTATACATTTAGACAGAAATGCAGTATAACCGGGCGTTGCATCACCTTAACATAGTCAAGTACAACAGAGTTATATTAATATTTCCGAAGCATTTATAATCAATAAATCCGCATTTCCCTATTTTTGTTCACCCTTTCGTTGTGGAGCTCCGAGTGCCTCTCGGAGGCTGTGAGCCAGGGGTACCGCTCTTAGTTAGTGATTTGAAAGTGGCGGACAAACCCTGTGATAGTCTCGCTAGCATCGGGGTTGGCTCTTCACACAATGTATAGCTTTTCTTGAAAAGGTCGTCTTGAAAATGGCGTTGTAATTATATCTGCGATCATATCGATCTCTTCTCCTCCTTCAGCCATTGTGGGTTGAAAAAAAATAGCTTGTAGAAATCTAAATTGGCTCGTTCAAGTTCAGTTTGCTAGCTCTGCATAGCTCTGCCTCTCAATAGTGCGTATCCAATAAAAAGACGTGGACGTGCTGACGTTATCGTACGCCTGCTAGCTGGCCCCGGTATCGCCAACTGGAAATCTGATTGGTTAACGCCACAGTTTTGTCTCCATTCACTTTAAGCTACAGGCGCCCGCACTGTTGATTCTGAAGGCCTAAGGGCAGATTTCGTGGATCCTGGCAACACATTATGGCTGAAATATGATTGGATAAAAGTACAAGTACTAACATAAAGGCCAGACCTCCACATCTCCATCTGAGGCTGGAAGCAGCGCAACCAAGAGAAAAGCTATGAAATGAAGAGAATAGACTATGGGGAATAATTTGATACATATTTGTGAAAAAAATATATCAAAATTAAATGTATATTCTGATGATGTTTAGGCCAGCAGAGAAGGCCTTGCTGGCCCTGACGGCCCACCACTGCTTGAATGTAAGAAGACGTCATGCAGCAGGTGCCCTTTTTTATTTGTTTTTGCCGCTGCTCCTCAGACAGACTGAGTCCGCCACTGAAGTCAGTGTTATCCTCCACGCTTTCAAACTAGACTTAAATGACAATCCATCTTTTATTGGCACAGTTTAGCTCAATATAGAACAATAATAAATATTCTGGCTTTGAATTAATGACAAATAACCCTGGGCTTGCAGTTCCAACTGATCTAAAATGCTAGCCTTTCTAACAGCTCTGACATGAGGTAGGTAATGCATATTTATAATTCCATCTGCAAGTATAAAATCATAAATAAATCACATATCTCTTTTTCAAAGAGAGAGTTTATTAATACATGTTTCATGTAGAGCTTTGTGGGATACAGAGATCACTCAACTCTTAATGCTTATTGTCTTTCTCTAAGTGTTGTGAATAATTACTTAATTGCTTGAATACATAAGAGAGAAAATTGTAATTTGTGGGACAGGGGATCATTGCTAATATGCCATTCATATGGTAACTGATGCAGATGGAGGCAGCGTTTCCTCTTTGTGAAGCCCAGCTTAGTTAATTGGGTATGAAGGCTGTTTTCTTATGACATAGTTACAAAGGTCAAAGGTGTGCATGCAGTCTGCCTCCCTGGCTAAGTGTTGGTGGAGCTCCTGAATGAGCAAAGAGCTTTTGGTCTCACTAAGTGTTTCTATTCATGTAATGTGCTTCGCTCTCCAAATGTAATGTGATAGATTTAATAAATTGATTATTATTATTACAAGAGTTCAATATGCATGGGGCCCCCATTTCTGCTCTCGAAACAGCCAAGCAACACACACATATTCTTCCATACATATCTCGCATAGGACTTACAAACTCACAGATTTACTTAATGTTCTTAAGTGTTATACCTACATATTGTCTTTTGTTAAATATTGCTACCCTGCACAGGTGGTGAGTTGTATTTATCTAAAAATGAAGATCCAACAGACAAGTTGCAGTAGCCATCAACAATTTTATTTTTTATATACTTTTAATATCTTATCTATTAGACCATTTGAATATGTTAATTTTGTTTACTGTTGTTTAGTTGTTTATAGCTAATTAAACACTTGATTTATTTAAATAGTAAAAGTGTTGCCATTTATTAATGATAAAATCACTAAATGGCTTTGTTGCCTGCCACTTTTAAAATAGGTTAAACATGCACAGAAATTACACTGAAATTAATTACAGATAGAAAAAACTAGTTATTAAACTTCATAAATATGATATAAATATGTTTCACACTCACACTTTCACAATGAACCACAATGATCTTGCACTCTTCTGTCTTGGGGATGAGAGGCAGCGTGTTTTCAGAAAAGTGTGAAGGAGTTCTGCAGAATCCGAGAACTAAGATCTGAATATGTGACGTCCACGACCTGACCAAACCCGCCAGGATCTGCTGGAATTGAAACCCGACTCGACGTAACTTCTTCTTCAAAGACAAAGTTATATGCTTATTTTTGGCAGGCTCTCTTACAATTTAAAACCCTACCCAATACGACCTGCTGGGTTGGAGTCAGTTTGCTGAAGTCTAAATGGAAAACAGGAGTTCTGAACAACGTCTTGGACAGCTACCAGCTGATAAACAGACCCAAGGTTCACTCCATGTTGTTAAATTAAATTCTCGGAGTAGGTAAATGCAGTAGTTTCAAATCTGCAGTCAGTTTTTTTTGATATCCCAACAAATATGTCTATAAGATTTATCAGCAGAGCTACCCTTGAAGCAAAGCTGTTGTGCAATACGCTTATTGGAATATAAAAATGACATTTAATTTGTTTAATCCTTTCAAATTTTTTTTAGAAACAACACTTTACCAGGGCTGTATTTCAAACTATTTCAGAGTTTGCAGGAGTTTAGTCTTACGCCAGAGACACGTAAGCGTATTACGAACTATTGCTAAAGTCAAACTGATTGATTGATGACATATCATCACGCTTCTTCTGGTAGCTTGAAGTGGTGGGTGCTAGCGTTTCCCTCAGTCCTCTCCTGGTAAAGAATATCTTCATCAATAATTCTTATTAGAACATGTTGATATATTGAGACACAGATGGTGGGACACCAATAATCCTAAAATCAAAATATTCAGGTTACAAATCAAAGTGTATCCATGCTGTTTCCAAAGGCAGCTTGCACAGATGAATATAAATATGTCAATGTGATCTGACTTCCTTTCTACTGTTCTGTAATACAATGTTATGAAAACAAACTGTATTACTCAGGCAGTGCAACCCAACCTTTACCTGTTTTCTTCCCCATATTATGCTTGCACCGTCGCATTGTTCTTCTGTCCTCCACCTGACATACAAGTCTATCAGTAACCTGCACCAAGGGTTAGAGTATGTGTTCAGGATTCTAAGAGCCCTGTAATACATTGTATCAGGCTCCCAAGGTGAAAGGGAGAGCCATGGGCCTGAGATTAATTTGCGCCACAGTATAATGAGGCTGCTTTCAGACTTCCCCGGTGAATAAAGACAAATGGCTTTTGTTTGTGCCAGCTTTGCTATCTTGCATTGATAACTCCAATAATTCCATTTCATGTCCAAGTCTCATCTGCCACAGCCAGAGAAAACTGAAAACAGTGAAAAAAAAACTGAAACAAACTGTAATTGAGCGAGGCTTTTATAAAGTGACGTATTGTCATACTCTAGTGAAAGTAATCCCATGGAGAATGGGTGTAAGCAGGGAGAGTGGAGGAGGCTGGATCGGAGATGACAATGCTGTCCTCTCTGGAGAAAAGTCTTTCATTGAGCACAACAAATATCTCACAGTCATCAAGCTCTTGGCTGAATGGACATTTGCATTGTGATTCTTGTATGAGAGCCATCAAATCAAAGATCTTACTTGTCAGGGTCAAGACCATCACTCTGGTTATAATTAAAGTCCCAATGAATAATCGCCGTAATTGCTCCATCGCCATCCCTCATATCATGCCTGAGTGTACAAGGTCAAAGCAATTACATGTAGGCTGGACCAATGGTGTCTACACCTGAACATAACCCTGTCAAGTGCAGTGATCGGCCTATTCCAGCAAAGCACGAGCGTATAAGTAAAGAATTCATTATACGTTCATAATCAATAAAGGCCCTTAGAAACCTTTTTTCTTGTCTGATTCGTACTAGCCGAGATTGGGACCGTGATGAACAAACAATAGTTAAAGCAGTTATGGTCATTTCACATTTTCTTAAAATGTCTTTACATTCTGTGTTTTGTCTGTGCTGTTGATGATGATGATGTCACATACTTCCATGTACCAATCAGGATTTAGCAGAATATGATTTGTGGGGTTATTAGGTGATGCTGCCAGAGATTAGTGACGAGTGTTATCTAACCATGTTTTTCTAAGTCATGTATAGCGAGACATACTTTGACAAGCAATAAACAGAAGAATGACTTATTATCATCTTATAAAGTTTGTAAGGTTAGACGTTGTAGAATGACTGCATGTTTCTGTTCACTGGTGGAATAATACTCACTCTCCGTTTAGCATTTTTTATTTTGGTCGACACTGATTTCTGAGGGAAATGTCTGCTTCTATATGTTCATCAGCTGAAAATAATTATTCAACCTTCTCGGAAATATATTAAGGTAGATATTTTATTTAACAATGTAGCCAATGAATTAAACATCAGCCCAAATGAAAATGTTAAAAATGGGAAAAATAGGAAACCATATTTATTTTGACCCCTTGTTCCCTGTACTACATGTGAGAGCACATACGGTGTTGAGGAGGAGCAGGACGACAGGAACCGTGCTGCTAGATTTCTAACCTTTTTAGGAGCTTCTGTAATGTAGATTGCTACTTTGTACTTAGAGTCATCAGGCGAGCAGTGCACTTTGCAGCGAACATCATCTTCTTTACACCCTTCAATTCACAAAAATGTCATCACCAAATGCGTTGATGTACAAAAATACATTTATTTGAAACAATTTCAAAATGACAGTTTCCTTACCGTAGAAATATTGAAATAAAGATGAAACAGAACATTACTGATGATGCATGCATTGTAGATTTTTGTGCACTGAAGAACATTACAATGCTTATGCCTTCTGAAATATCACACAAGCAAGAATCTCTTTCAATTTCCCAACGAGGGATTCACCCAGAGATCTGGTTCTTACAGTATAATGTGGCATAAAGATATCAGATGAGACAGCAATTTCCACTGATCAATGTGGTGATTGAATGAACAATATGTGTTTATTTATTTTACTGGTAACAGTTCCATTATGTCTTTGTAGATATGAAGCACAACATTTTTAGGAGCTTTTCTTTACTTTCGTTACAGACTTTTATGGAGTGCTAAATTATTACCTAGCAACATCTGCTACAAAGCATTATGGCCTGGCTATAACCAGTGTAGTCATCATACATTCTTTACAATTTCAAAGGGTCTAAGAGGGGAAAAAAAAAGACAAACGAGACGGTAAAAGTATGATTTGAGTTGTGTTCAGTACAAACTTTTTGAAAGTTATTTTTCTGTTTCTCCTAATCCTGTTTTGCCAATAAGAGTCAGAAGAAAGACGCCATCAAAAACCCCATGCTAAGAAAATCCAGCCAAGAAAATAACCCTTTGCTTATGGCATGTGTTGAATACAACAAAGCTATAAAACAATCTTTGTTCAATGTGTATTCTGTCTGCAGTAACAAGGCTTGGCTGTTTGGTTTGAGATGAGAAGGCTCTGTTTGAGGTAATGCATATGTGATGTGACAGCCTACGTCTTTGTGCAGTGTTCCCTGCCCCTCTCACTTCTCCTGAAAGTACTGTTTACTTGAGATGAGCATTGTGGGAAAGCTCTGCAGGGGGCATCCTCAGCTCAGCTGTTCAAGCTTTCTCTGATTTTTGTCATGCTGGATATCAAGAAGCTGACGGGAATCATCCCAGAGCACTCAGGACGCTTTTGTGGGTTACGCAAAACACAGCGCCGGTGGAGAGTGGTGCATGCTGGGAGGAAGCTACTCCTTCATTTCAAACTAAACGCAAAGCATTGGGTCAAGTGTTGGGTTGTAAAAGAAGCCCGGTGTCACCAGGGAGTGGATTAATAACATCAGCCTAGCTTGATTGTACTGTACCTGCTCTGTTTGTACACGCGCGATTTCAAAAGGATTGCGCAGCTTTTGCGGCTGATAAACCTGTGCAAATAAGACACAAAGAAACTTTAATTCTCAAAGCACCCAAAAGAGTGAAATTCAAATTAGGTAATATGAAGACATTTCACGCAAAATTGACCCCTTTTTATGCAAATAACCCTCACTGCAAAGACAGTCAAATTCACAGTCGATCAGCGCTAACAGCAACACGCAGTTACAGTGAGTTACTGACTGAAGCAACGTTATGTCTCACGCAGACGTTCCAGTGATCGTGGCCGCAGGGATCGTAGCCAGGCTCCCCATCATGTCGCTTTTTAAAAATACAAAAGCGACATTTACAATAAAATAATACAATAAAAAACATGAATTAAATTGAAGATTATTGTATAAACGCATAAACTAATTATACATTATATAATTAATTCATGGTGCTATCAGTGGGTGAAATCCATTCTTTGTGAACTCACCCCTCACATTTTTTTATAAATACGAATCGTTCCAGTCTTCATATTTAGAGATAATATTCGGAGTTGTTTTTCAAATGAATGAAAATATTTGTGAGGATATTTTAGCCATCAAATATAAAAGCACTCTTCACGCTGCATGGAGCAGACATCCCAAAACCCTGAGCAAAGAACCATGTGAGAATGTTTTTGATATTCCATATTCAATATAACATAAACAATGTTACATCCTCTAAATCAGGGGTCCAATCCGGCCCGCGGGATGACTTTGCAAGGTGTAAAAATTATTTGTTTTGATCATAAAGTAGAATACTGTTCCCGATACCTGTGACAAAATGTTTTGTGCCTTTGTAGATACACTGTGATCTGTAAGTTGTAATGCACATGTGTGAATGATAAACTGAGGCATAATATTGTTGAAATTGCACTTTTTTTTCAGATAAAATTTTAACATTTTCAGAATGTACGTGTATTTACTTGCACTAAAACAAAGGGGAAAATTTGGAGTTATTTATAGGTTATTATGCTGTGATTTTACTGGTACGGCCCACTTGATCAAATTGTGCTGTATGTGGCCCCTGCACTAAAGTGAGTTTGACACCCCTCTAAATGATCTATATTCTATAGGCCTTGGGGATGGGTTTCAACAATATGAGCTATAGCCTTAAACTTGTGAAAGTAACATTCACTAGAACTTAAAGATTCATAGCAGTGTTTAACCAGAACCCGACCCTCTGCCCACTGGTATTTTAGAGGATGTACACATGACCTATCAATTATAATGTTATTTTGGATTGTCATCATGGTTCTCCCAACATGTGAATATTGTAACTTATAATTGTTCCTAATAACTGCTTCACCTTTTGTCCTGAGGCCAAATCAGAACTATAAGAGCCATTGTGTTCGAGGCAGAATGTAATGCAATGATGTCATCTGTGTACAAATCACTGCATATCTACTGTATATGTCTAATGAAAATATAAACATATTGTACACGTTCATGTTCATTTCATTTCCAGGGAAAAGGTGGGAAGTTAAACATGTAATCTGTCAATACAGTTGTACCTGCATTAACAGATAAACCTTTAGATTCTTATCGCCCAACAGTAACTGCAGAAATGAGAACAGAAGTCTGGGCAAAACCGAACGGGGCTTTTTTTGATGGATGATTAGAAAATAACTATTTACAACACTTGCTTATCTACAACACAGAAGATGTGTCCTCAATAAGAACATGCACAAGTCAAGGACCTTAGCAAAACAAAGTTGATTTCTTTAAGTTTGTCTTTTTAACACACTTTCAAAAACAGACCACTGTCAGATCCTCTGTCCTCGCCATGGTACTCAGACTACAAGCAGGTCAAAAGTAATAATATATACATTTAACAGAACATATGATAATATTGTACATTTCAATAATATTCCCTGTTAGATTGAAAACTCAGACATTATAGTCTATATATAGGCAGAAATGATTTTCAAAGCAAACTCTTTATGAAATTTACATAACTCTTCATAGGTTTGGACAAAAGATAGTTCACTCTGCAAATGAATGTTGTTATGTAGCTTATACATCCACAAAACTGAATACATTTTGCCAATAATTACAATGATCTCATTGAGTAAATTGACATTTTCTGCATGGATGTTGTTGAACGAGGCATCCGTGCAAGTCTGTATAAATGAGGTCCCTTAGAAAACTATTAACATCAGTTGTATTGAGAATTACAAAACAGAAAAAGAGAACCCCGACACTGTAATACTTTGCTGTACATAAACTGTTGCTCTCTGGCTTTACACGCTAGTACAGTTTGGAATCTCCCTTGTACTCTCGCAGGCATTTCCAACTCCCCCTGAGCAGAAAAAAGATGAAACAGAAGAAGAAAAACAAGCGAAGAACAGAGAGTTAGTTGTGCATCGGCACTTCAATGCCTGTTAAACATAAAACTTCTGTGACATTGACACCGAAATGTTAATTACCGAAATGTGCTTTTATCCAAGGCTCTGAAGTCTTTTTGTAATATGATACCTTTAGTTAAATGAATGGCCACAGACATATATAATACGTTTTAGTTTTGAAATGTATTATTTCTCTTAGACTGTGGGCGAATTTACCCGAAAATACCTACAAACAACATACCCAAAGTAATTTGAAAGCTGCTCTTCAACCATTTGCACCAGCTGCATAATTTTGGTCTCATTCAAAAGATAACTCTCTTATTGTTCTTGCAAAACAGTGAATATTCACTCCAAGTGCTTCTGGCACTGAGTAATAGTGGTCTGAATATACTGAATTTGAAGAAAATACACTCTGCCAGAATTTCTTTGTTGAAAAAGATGTCTGATAATGGGTATAGCTGGTAGTCCCGAGCTGAAATACACAATAGAAACATAGAACCAAGTGTTATCAAGTTCACCACCAAATTTCAGATAAAAAGAATAAAAAACTTAATTTATTAGACAAGTTTGTCTAAGAGTAACACCAGGCGTACACCAACTGTGCAATTTGGAGATATTATAATATTTATTAATAAATATTATTTTTATTTATTTATAAATAACTATTATATACCCATATTCCCTGTTAGTAGTAATCACACAGAGTAAGTGAAGTATAAACACATTTTCTTCTAATATATATATAGATTTTTTTTTTCTTCTGAACAATAAATAATAAATATAATTTTGAAAATGCATTTTATTTTGTAAAAACAAACCATGTGAAGTGACACATGTAACGAACTTGTACATGTAACGACGTTCATTGTCTATACGATGCGCGCGCCACCGGGAGTCTGAGCTGATCCTGGGTCAGTCTGTCAATGAAAAAAGAGGGTGGGCACTTCCTTGTCAAGTTGATAGATAGGCCTTCGAAGCTCCGATTGGCTCAAATGAAGTGTCAATCTAACGCTAAGCTTCTGCCTAACATTCAGGAAGTAACAGTGACAGCGCTGAATGCACGAGATATTAAGTTATGACTGTTTATGATCACACAATGTAAAAATCGATCAGCTGATTTCACAGATTGAAACAGCTGTTCATGGACTTTTATCGATGTGACGATGTTCACAGTGGATATCTTTTTGTGGACCTCTGGCAATGCCTTAGGAGCGTCTTTTTCAGAATATTGCTGAAAAGAGGATATTTATGAGGCTTTATAGGTAAGTGGGTTCAAAGTTATGATTTTGATTTTGAGTGTACTTGCTAGTTTGAGGAGCTGATTGTACCGCACATGCTCAGAGGTTTTAAGACAAGAGAGAAGCTGTTAATATATATAATATAGGTTACATGATTTAAATCAATGCTCAGATATAAGAGGAACTTCACTGACACGTATGATGTCATCAGGGTTGTATCGCTTGATACACGAAATATATCCAACAACATTTAAACATGTTTGGTTGTCTATATTGTATTACATTTTAGAAAAGACGTTTTCTATATTTCATTGTGCCAAACAATACATGCAATTAATATCAAAGGCAAAAATACGATCACTTGTTTTGATTGTGAACTGTTCATGTTCTATGGTTAACCTTTTTATCTTATCAGAGAAATTTCAACTCATAAAGCTAGATCTCTGAACTCAACACAATCAAACATAAGTTGTTTTTAATTGAAATTAAAAGTTATTTTGATATTTTGTTATTTGAGTAAATTCCTAACAAATACGAAATCCATGTAAGCAACTGAAATTTACTCAGAGATGTTTGTTTGAAGAATTATATCACCAAATAATTCTTATTTTTGATCTACTGTTGATTTAATTGAATTTCTGTATTATTATTATTATTATTATTATTATTATTATTGGTATTATTGTTATTATTGTTATTATTGTTATTATATCATTATTTATTCTACCTCATGTTGTTTTTATTTATTGTGTTTCTTTTATTATTTCATTGGTATTGCTGCTAGTTTGTATTTGCATTATGTCCTGTTATGTTAATATTGCGTTTAAACAAATGCTTTATTTGTTGAATGTATATATTGTGTGATATTGTCTTCTCATTATTAATATTTTAAAATTTTGGTGGGGAAAAGGGTTGTATAGGAAAGGGTTTGGACAACATACATGTGTAAGAAATGTGGGAACATTATGGGAAATGTAGTGTCCAGTTATATTATGAACTACAAATAAGGATATATTTCTTCTTCTACACTGATTATGACCTTTTAAAACATGTCCCCCCTGACTGTATTTAAGTGCAATACAAAATCACTGGAGTACCTATTTAAAGTAATAACTGCAAGGGCTGCAAGTAATTATTATTTTCATAATCATGCTTTTTTCTATTCTACTCTCTATGTGTTTTTTCCAGTGTATCATTTTATACAACTGTATAATTATTGAAATTTAAAATGATGTTACAATATTTCTTATCTTCTTAGTATAGCATTCTAGTCAGCATTTATTATTTGTTCCTACTTAGTATGAGCCTCAACCTCCTGCAGCACCATCAGGTCAAGCTGCTACATGATGTCAATACTGACTGCATCTCCTCTGTGCACAATTACTGCTAATAAAAGCTAACAATGGGCATTGAGCTGAATAGAAATTTAGAGGGTGTCACTGCTGTGTAAGACCTGTTTCATTGTAACACCTACGTCAGCTCAGCTAACTCAGAGACAAATTAATGCAGGAACTGTACTTGCCAGATGACCTGTACTGCTTTCTGTTGGAAAAGCTGCAAAACAGACCCTGTGCGTCATATAAGGTCAGCATAAGCAGAATTTGCTTTTTGCAATGTGCTTTTTTAGTTTTTGGAAATTTTAAATTAGTCATATTGTGACCAAATAGTCAAGTGATTAAGGCTGCTGCCTCTGTGCTCCTGCTGGCCTATTGGATCCCGAGGCAGCATGCTTAAACATGTTGGTTTTATTAATTATTCATTGTTCTCAGTACTGCAAGCCTTGCTGGAATCTATTCTTTACTGTGTTAAACCCCGTCCTGGTCCGTCTCCACTCTGCGGCTCCCTTTGCTTTCGTCTTCTCTGAATAATTAAAATGTCTAAAAGGGAGATTAAGTTGGCAATTCACTGTTTTAAAAAAAGAATCAAATTCAATAGCTAAAGTATGCCTGGGGGGTGAATTCTGGCGTTTAAAGCCTCCTCCAAAACCAAAGAAACAAATCCTTTCACGGAACGTTCTTCACAGTCAACAGCAATATCAGCAAGCAAACATTTTTATTCCACACATCATTTAAGCTGAATATGAACGCTCTTCACTTACGTTTGACCCTGGCATCCAGTTCCTTCTCCATGAGCTCTTTGGAGGTGGAGAACTCACTCAGAGTGATTTTAGGCGTGCTGTCACCCTGGCCTACCGAGCCAATCATCTCCTGCTCTTTCTCCTGGTTCACCTCAGCGTATATGTTGATCCAAGGTATTTTTCTAATTTTACAATAGAAGAAATTGAAAAATGAGACCCTAACCCTCACAAATAATCTTCCATTCTTACAATGAAGACAGGATGTAGCATTTCTCTGCATTTCTCTGCTAACCTAAAGACAGTCGCTCTGTTTCATAGTGCTTTGGGTATTCCAACTTTCAAAGTTGTCTTGACTATAATAATACCTCAGTAACTAATCTGTGGGCAAATTACAGTAGCATTGGTATCTTTTTCCATCTGCATTTATAACACCTAATATACATCTTTATTTAGTCACTATCCAATTTATTTCTAATTACTATTCATTTTGGTTATTAATTGCTCTGTTTTGTCAGCTGTGAGATTTCTTGAAAAATGCATGCTCTTTAGACTAATGGGAACAATTTTATATCCATAATTAATGACAGCTTTTCCATTCCCCCCGACTTTTCAAGAGAATCATTTTGAGTATGAATAATTTATTCAGCAAATAACAAGCGAGGCACAGCAGCCGCATATTAAACCATTTAATGGATGTTTTCTCCGCATTTTATCCCTGATTGGTGCATGTGCCTCATGCTCATGCAATCCTCCTTAAAATGTGTCTACAACCTCTAGGGGGAAATTTTCAAACGCAGCTGATTGATTGGTCCAGACTGTGCTCATCTGGTATCATCAATAATGTATAATATGATAATAGATACATACTAGAGTTCTAGATGACCATGCTATGTGCAACAGATGGAAGTAATCACAGTGTACCTCTTGAATTTGTAGATGAGGAACACGGCTAGGCCCAGGAACACCACCGATAGGAGCATCAGCATAGCTGAGCTGCTGTGTCTAGGGTTGGAGTCCACCAAGGGTGCTGTGGGAGCGGGAAATAGGACAGGAAGATTGGGCTTTTGTTGCATGTTCTTTAATGTGTTTGTCTGCCTTATCTCAAGCTGCCCAGCCATTTGGGGAAATGTGATGTATTTGAATGTACATAATCCTCAATAAAGAGTAAAGTAGGTAAGTTAAGTTAAGTGGTTGGAAGCCCTGTTTACAACTTTATATAAGAGGTTTAGCAATTGTTCTTTAAAGCTGGACTTTTATTACTCTGTCTTCCACAGTATGCCAGAGCAGATTGTGTTGCTAAAACAGACATATCAGACAAATCGGACAAAAATAATTTCTTATTTGTCTGTCAGAAAAAGTTCATTCTTGAAAAAATTAATCCAATATTTACATTAGTGACCCTGGGGTGAAAGAATCAGTGATAATCTGTGTTCATGTGCATTAGAGTGAACAGACTCTGGCACAGATACAGGAAGCTGTTTATCAATTACTCTCACTGCCCGAGGGGGGGGACGACAAAAGTTCCACACTCCAACTTAAAATACATAAACCAATATCAAATAAAGTATAACTGAATAAATAAATAAATAAAGTTCCATGTTTTTTTCTTAAAGTTTTCATTGTCTCTCACCAAAACACAATGTGTGTATCCAACAGACTTGTTGAATGCATTTTCTTAATCACTAAAGAACCTTACAGTTACTAATATTTAAATATTGTGAATCCTGCATTGTTTGCATCTGTATTTACATCCATGTTTGCTCGTCTTCTTCTCCATTACTAGCTTCTTTGCTGTAATGTTGAGTTCAGTTGAGTTCATTACTTTATTTAACAGGGACAGTACATTTTTATAACATTTCTGAAAATAGTGTTTTGTACTTTTGTCTGTAGCCCCTGCAGAGGCAATAGTTCAAAGCACAGACAATCATCATAAATACAATCAACGCCAACTGCAACCTACTGCTAATTAGCGGAGAAGTGTGAAACGGGTGTCACGGATGTGTATCGTGAATGTACAATACAAACAAAACAGGGATTGTGTAAAAACTCCACAGGGTCTCTTTAATCTGGACTATGTACTGTATGTATATACTGCAACTGCTTAGGCAGTTTAGGCAGTTTTTAGGAATGGTCGCGACGTTCTAAACTTTTTTTTGTCATCAATTTCTATCAAGATACAAATAGCAATCTTTCTCATTTTCCTGACTGCACATTCACATTAAAAACTGTGCTTCTGAAATTATATAAAACCCATGTTTATTCACCAGTGAATGAATGATACTGAGTACTGTATATATACACTCAACAATGATAATGCATTATAAGATGATTGTCTTATTTTTAATATCTCAAATGTCATAAGTTGTGGTAGCGTGAAATTGCTGTTTCTCTTGCCGGGCAAAGAAGGTGACAGCCGCAAGTGATTCTTACATTTCAGGTGGATTTGAAATTGTTAAATGCACTTACATTTACCTAAAACAAGAAGCCATCCAAACAAGCTCTTACTATTATTAGTCTCACAGTACATGGTTTTGCTCATAAGGCGTCCAACTTAAATGTATATAATTATTTTTGAAGAGTGCATTAATGTCTGTCATTGCAGGGAAATCGTAGAAGCATTTTCCAATTCTTCTGTGCTACTGCTGAGCACTCCGGCTTAGAAACAGCGGTGTGTATGCTGTTGACCTTTCTCAAGCAGCTTGAAGGCTTTTTAGACCATTTCTTGGGAGGTGAAATATAAAGAGGGATCCAACTGGGTACACCTCCAATGTCATTAGAGTGCAGCACACCACAGAACGTCACAGAGCAGCACATGCCAGGCTGTTAATACCTAGCACTTTCAGCTCCAGACAACTCATGGCTGTGTGCCACCAGAGAATGTGTGCCTAATGAAACCAGCCAAGCAATGAATGCAATGTAAGTGTATCTGTCCAGCAGTCGGACACACAATTTGTTAAGGACTTCCAATAACAATAAAAAAGTAGACTTCTCCAGAGCAGTTATACACAATCGATGTGTCTCCATGAATCCAGCATTGATTTGATACTTATGACAGCAATTTGTTTTTTGGCAGCTGTACAATTTGAAGGTCTGGAATAAAGAGCAAGCTTCCCATTTCTGGCCATGAAGAACTGGACGCTGTTGTCTCTTCAAGCTATTTAGAATTCTGTTTCTCCCCTAAACGTGTACAGTGTTCTTTCTCAAGGACTAAATAATCAACATAATTATACTCAGAGTAATACTCATTTTGTGGTTGGATGGTGATACAAGAAATAGAACAGATGTTCAGCTTTGATGGCAGACGTAAAAGATTGTCTCAAGGAGCTCCACTAAAAAATCAACTCCCCCTTCAAACTCTCCCCTGTATTCTTTTTGTGAGGCCAGACATTTCAATTGGTACACCAAATAAAAATGATTGTTGTCCAAACACTTCAAAATAAAGAACAAAAAATGATAGGGCATAATTAAATTACAAGTTAAGATTATGGTTGATAACTTAATGGCAGCATTGAAAGCAGTGAGTAAATGTTTCTTACCCAGTGTTAACTGTGTGTTGTACACAATCACCCTTACGCCAGGCTTGAGCTCGAACTCCACCAAGTTTTGGTTCAGCGCGCTTACAATTACATCAGAAACCTGTTCAACATATACAACACAGGGTTTTACAGTCAAAGAGCAGCGGCATTCACCACTTTGTTATGTGTAGAGCAATCTATTTGATAGGATACCAGGTCACCCATACCTGCTCGAGCTCTTCCTCACTCTTTTTCTTGCCCTCTGATTGGTTCTTGTAAGGTAATAAAAAGAGCTCAGCAGCTGTTGGAACTCCTGGGAACACGGCTACCAAGAGCTGCTCCTCTGGGAAGTCCGACACCTGTGATAAGGCACATGCACATAAGACAAATGCACTGTGATAGTGACTATTATAAATAGCTTCATCAATTTCAAACATGTGACTTTGTCCTGTGCCCATGAAATCATACAATTACAGCAGGTCAGTCAGCCCACCCACGTGGAGTGAATTATTTTGTGAATGTAATATATGTACTGCGTTTGTACTGCCTGCATAAGTAAGCACAAAGCTCGGCACGGCAGGCAGCGGGGATTGACGATAATAACTCCCCCACTAGAGGAACGTAGTCTCAAGTTCACTAACATTATCAAGAGAGTGCGTTGGATGTATGTTGCAGCGAGAAGAGTCTGCTGTGTGAGTGTAGCGACGGACTTGAGTTGATTGTCAGACCTCGCTCCCTGGCTTCGCTTCATTTGATGCGTGGTTGCAGTAGTCACTTCTTGCTGCAGCAAAACCGGCTAGTTTATGTATAATGACTGTTTCCAAACAGTCAAAGATGAATATATGCATTGTAGTGAAGCAAGGCAACACAATTCTATTCATGTAGTACATTTTATTACAAATACATGTTCAATGTTTTACATTAAAATGCCAGGAGTACATATCTACATGTATCTTAAGAGGGTACTTTATTATGTACTCAAACTTTCAGTCAAGATATAATGGCCAAAAGCACTCATCACTTCAGACGTTGGGGACCATCTTCAAATATCGCTTATCACTATCATGTGTAATTTATGAGCCATGGCCTCAGATTTGGAGGTGCTGATCCTCATCCCAACCGCTGCACACTCGGCTGCGAACCGATCCAGTGACTGTTGAAGGTCACAGACCGATGATGCCATAAGGACCACATCATCTGCAAAGAGCAGCGATGAGATCCTCAGGTCACCGAACTGCAACCCCTCTCCTCCACGACTACGCCTCGATATCCTATCCATGAAAATCACGAACAGGATTGGTGATAAAGCGCAGCCCTGGTGGAGGCCAACATTCACGGAAAACGAGTCCGACTTACTGCCGAGTATCCGGACACAACTCTCGCTTTGGGCGTACAGGGATTGGATGGCCCTCAAAAGTGACCCCCTCACCCCATACTCCCGCAGCACCTCCCACAGTATCACCCGGGGGACCCGGTCATACTCCTTCTCCAGATCCACAAAACACATGTAGACCGGATGGGCGTACTCCCAGGCCCCCTCCAGGATCCTTGCAAGAGTAAAGAGTTGGTCTGTTGTTCCACAACCAGGACGGAATCCGCATTGTTCCTCTTCAATCAGAGGTTCGACTACCGGCCGAACCCTCCTTTCCAGTACCTTGGAGTAAACTTTACCAGGGAGGCTGAGAAGTGTGATACCCCTGTAGTTGGCACACACTCTCTGGTCTCCCTTTTTAAATAGGGGAACCACCACCCCGGTCTGCCAACCCATAGGCACTGTCCCAGACTTCCACGCAATGTTGACGAGGCGTGTTGACAATTGACAATGATCCCCCATCAGCTTCCAGCTCTGCCTCAACCATAGAGGGCGTGTTAGTCGGATTCAGGAGTTCCTCAAAGTGCTCCTTCCAGCGGCCGATAACCTTCTCAGTTGAAGTCAGCAGGGTCCCACCCTTGCTGTACACAGCTTGGATGGTTCCTCGCTTCCCCCTCCTGAGGTGCCGGATGGTTTTCCAGAAGCACCTTGGTGCCGACCGAAAGTCCTTCTCCATAGCTTCTCCGAACTTCTCCCACACCCGCTGCTTTGCCTCTGACACGGCAGAAGCTGCCGCCCTTCTAGTCGATACCCTGCAACTGTTTCCGGAGTCCTCCCGGATAACATAACCCGGAAGGACTCCTTCTTCAGTCGGATGGCTTCCCTAAGCACGGGGTCCACCCCGGTGTTCGAGGGTTACCACCCCTTGAGGCACCTAAGACCTTGAGACCACAGCTCATCACCGCAGCTTCAGCAATAGAGGTTTTGAACATCGCCCACTCAGGTTCAATGCCCCCAACCTTCACAGGGATGGCTGAAAAGCTCCGCCAGAGGTGTGAGTTAAAGATCCCCAGGACAGGGGCTTCCTCCAGACGTTCCCAGTTCACCCGCACTACCCGTTTGGGTTTACCAGGTCTGTCCAGAGTCTTCCCCCACCCCTTGATCCAACTCGCCACCAGATGGTGATCAGTCGACAGCTCCGCCCCTCTCTTCACCCGAGTGTCCAAAACATGCGACCTCAGATCAGATGATACGATTACGAAATCGATCATTGACCTTTGGCCTAGGGTGCTCTGGTACCACGTGCACTTATGAGCATCCTTATGTTCGAACATGGTGTTTGTTACGGCCATTCCATGACTAGCACAGAAGTCCAACAACAAACGACCGTTCGGGTTTAGATCAGGGAGGCCCTTCCTCACAATCACGCCTCTCCAGGTGTCTCCATCGTTTCCCACATGTGCGTTGAAGTCTCCCAGCAAGACTACGGAGTCCCCTACTAGAGCCCCCTGCAAGGCTCAATTCAGGGTCTCCATGAAGGCCGAATACTCAGAACTGCGGTTTGGGGCATAGGCACAAACAACAGTCAGAGTTTTCCCCCCCATAACCCGAAGGCGTAGGGAGCGACCGTAGCGGCGCTCAGCCGGGGGCTAGTGAGTATCCCCACCCCGGCCCGACGCCTCACACCTTGGGCAACTCCGGAGAAGAATAGAGTCCAACCCCTATCCAGGAGTACGGTTCCAGAGCCAAGACTGTGCGTGGAGGTAAGCCCGACCAGATCCAACTGGTAGCGATCCACCTCCCGCACTCGTTCCGGCTCCTTCCCCCACAGAGAGGTGACGTTCCACGTCCCCAGAGCCAGCCTCTGCTGCCCGGGTCTGGTCCGTCGAGGTCCCTGACCATCACTGCCACCCGTGTGACAGCGCACCCGACCCCAGCGGTTTTTCCCATGAGTGGTGGGCCCACAGGATGGATGGATGGGAGGCACCACGTAGCTTCTTCAGGCAGTGCCCGACCGGGCTCCGTGGCAAACCCGGCCACCAGGCGCTCGCTGTCGGGTCCTCCCTCTGGGCCTGGCTCCAGACGGGGGCCCCGGGCTTCCTCCGGGCAGGGTCTCTCCTTTCCTTTCCCTTTCTTTCATGAAGTCGTTTTTGAACCATTCTTAGTCTGGCCCCTCACCTGAGACCAATTTGCCTTGGGAGACCTTACCAGGAGCACTAGGCTCCAGACAACACAGCTCTCAGGTTCATAGGGACACACAAACCTCTCCACCACGATAAGGTGATGGTTCCCAGAGAGATCCATAAAGATCAACTACTGTATATCCACCTAGTCGTTCTTATTCAATGTAAGTACATTGGAGAGACACAGCATTTACCAGAGCGTTAGTGTTTTAATCAACTATCACCAACACTGGAACACTGGCAGTGGAGTAACTGAACTATATATAGCTACTATTTTCACTCACAGCGTGCACTGATCTGTTCGGCTCTGTGAGAGGGGGAGAAGCAAAGAGCCAGATATGAAGGGAGATGAAGAGAGAGACAAAAATAAAAGGTGAAACACACATATAGCAACAGAGTGAGAGATACAAAGAGACAAGAGTGTTGAATGCATAATGACCTTTATGTCTAGTTCACAAATGTATGTGCCCCACATTTTCAAATATAATTTCTTGGGAAAGAACAAAGAACAGTACGGGAGGTTTTTCTTTAACACTTCAGATTTCATATTGTAGAGTTGGTAAAAATGTTCAGTTCCAATGTTTCTCAACTGGATACTGTGCTATATAAATGTCACACTACTTTTTACATTGCTATACCCTCGCAGAATATCTGCGTACAAATATCATTTGTTGAACATTAAGAGGTTTTTTGTCATGATGGTTTCAATGTTGGCGGGATTGCCATGGACTGTGGTACAGACATTCAAGGTTCCCAGAGGATGAACTTTAATGACTTTGGTGTTCCCCTGACTTTTGAGCAACTTTTGGGTATATTACAGGATAGCTGTGCTAAATTCCCATCAGCTTCCAATTTAATTAAGCATTCATTGATAACAAGCAAATCAAAAATAATTACCATGCCTGCGCCAAAAAGTGTTAGCAACAAATGTAACAGCGTAAGAACTGCAAGAATATACAGTATATCTCAAAAGTGAGTACACCCTTTAGATTTTTGCAAATATTCTGTTATATCCTTTCAGGGGATAACATTATCCTACTGAAACTTTGATATAACTTAAAGTAGTCAGTGTGCTGCTTGAATAACAGTATAGATTTATTGTCCTTTGAAAATTACTCAGTACACAGCTGTTAATGTCTAAACAGCTGGCAACAAAAGTGAGTACACCCCATAGTGAACATGTCCTAATTGTGCCCAATGATGTTGTTTTCCCGCCCTGGTGTCATTTGACTCGTTAGTGTTACAAGGATTCAGGTGTAAATGATAAGCAGGGCTGTTAAATTTGGTGTTTTGGGCACAATTCTCTCTGAATGCTGGACAACATGGCACCTCATGGCAAGGAACTCTCTGAGCGGCTGAAAAAAAGGATTATTGCGCTTCACAAAGATGGCCTTGGCTATAAGAAGATTGCCAACACCATGAAAATGAGTTGCAGCACAGTGGCTAAGATCATACAGCGGTTTTCCAGGACAGGTTCCACTCGGAACAGGCCTCGCCAGGGTCGACCAAAGAAGTTGAGTCCACGTGCTCAGCGTCATATCCAGAGGTTGGTTTCCAAAAATAGACGTGCGAGTGCTTCCAGCATTGCTGCAGAGGTTGCAGAAGTGGGATGTCAGCCTGTCAGTGCCCAGACCATACGCCGCACACTGCATCAAATCGGTTTGTATGGCCGTCGCCCCAGACAGAAGCCCCTTCTGAAACCGATGCATAAGAAAGCCCGCAAACAGTTTGCTGAAGACAATGAATCCAAGAACATGAGTTACTGGAATCATGTCCTGTGGTCTGATGAGACCAAAATAAACCTGTTTGGGTCAGATGGTGTCCGGCGTGTGTGGCGGCACCCTGGTGAGGAGTACCAAGACAAATGTGTTTTGCCTACAGTCAAGCATGGTGGTGGCAGCATCATGGTCTGGGGCTGCATGAGTGCTGCCGGCACTGGGGAGCTGCATTTCATTGAGGGACACATGAATTCCAATATATACTGTGACATCCTGCAGCAGAGCATGATCCCCTCTCTTCGGAAACTGGGCCGTAGGGCAGTTTTCCAACATGATAATGACCCTAAACACACCTCCAAGATGACAACGGCCTTGCTGAAGAAGCTGAAGGTTAAGGTGATGGACTGGCCAAGTATGTCTCCAGACCTAAACCCAATTGAGCACATGTGGGGCATCCTCAAGAGGAAGGTGGAGGAGTGCAAGGTGTCCAACATCCGTGCGCTCCGTGATGTCGTCGTGGAGGAGTGGAAGAAGATTCCAGAAGCAACCTGTGCAGCTCTGGTGAATTCCATGCCCAGGAGGGTTAAAGCAGTGCTAGATAACAATGGTGGTCACACAAAATATTGACACTTTGGGCACAATTTAGACATGTTCACTATGGGGTGTACTCACTTTTGTTGCCAGCTGTTTAGACATTAACAGCTGTGTACTGAGTAATTTTCAAAGGACAATAAATCTATACTGTTATTCAAGCAGCACACTGACTACTTTAAGTTATATCAAAGTTTCAGTAGGATAATGTTATCCCCTGAAAGGATATAACAGAATATTTGCAAAAATCTAAAGGGTGTACTCACTTTTGAGATATACTGTATTTTGCTTTCCAATCCAAAGTATACATTTCCAAATTATATAATTTTAAGGGTTCTATTGTGTAAGATAAATATAAAATGTGTAACACTTTGGATTAGCTTGAAAAAACACTGTCACAAGACTGCCTTCCAGTATATAGCTAGAACATCTTTTTTTGGTAAAATTTCCAAGGATGTGAATGGCATAGTTTTTCTTTTGTTAAAAAAGGTGAAGACAAATAAATGTTTCTGCTTTTGTTTTTTTTAAGCCCTCAACTCTTAACCAATTTCTAAAAGCAATGGAGGGCCTGGGTGGTGATCACTCTTCATTTTAGAGCCTGTGATGTTTTTATGTTTTCTCAGTGGCCTGGGTGGACAATGGAGTGAGTATAACCAAAGCAAATCAATTATCAAGCACAGAAATCACTATTTGAGTACCAAAGTAGTGGACAAATGATAGCCGTGGGCATGACTTGCAATGAGAGAAGGGGCGGCAGAGGGGGATATAAAGTGAATAGGATGACAAAAGAGGCAATAGCCCCTGAAAAAAATCAATACACTTTGACCATGTTTGTTCTCATTGCATTCTGTCATTAGTTTAAAAAAGCTGGCCGGCTGCTTTGGAGTGCTCTCTTTTGATGCTCTGCAAATCTACTCCGAGAGACAAAGCAGGGTAGCAAGCAGGGAGAGAGGTGAGACACTAAGCGATGATGAGGTTACCTGCTGCACGGAAGCATGGCTCAATTTGGTTTGATACAAAGATCCCACAGTGCAATATTTTGCAAGCTCATTTGAGGAAATATTGTTGAAGAAGATAAGCTCCGGAAGCACTCAGCACAGATATTAAGCTCTATGCATTTAAACTGAAAGGTAGTACGCCTCTACAGATACTGTACATATTTTTTCATGTGCAACTCAGTCTTTCTTTTAAATATTCTATGTACCAGAATCAATTCTCTGTGTTATTTAGGCAGCGCCTGGATAATCAAGTGTTCTGAGGCTGTACATAGGCACAGTGGTGCGTTGAACTAAATGCTAATGCAATGCTAATATCAGCATGCTAACATGCTTACAATAACAGTGTTAACATGTTGATGTTGCCAGTATAATGTTTACCATGGTGCCCATCTTAGTTTAGCATGTTAGCATGCGGACATTTGCTAATCAGCATTTCACATAGTAAGTACAGCTGAGACTGATGGAAATGTCATTACCTTCGCAGGTATTTGGTCATTAACCAAAGTATTTGACAAATTCCAATTTTGACTTGATGTTGACATCTAATTTATAAAGCACTTTTCTAGATACACAAAGACATCCAAGCTAATAGCCTACAATCCACCCTTTGGGAAATGCTAAACCAACTTTCTTTTAAATCCGTCTAACATCTGATAAAACATTTGCTGCTGGTGGTGCTACACGAAAAGTCAGGAAAGTGAGGAAACCATGGGTGCTTGTACAAAATGCCATTGCAATCTATTCTTCAGTTGTTGAGATATTTCAGTGGACCAACATCAGACTGACTGACATTCCAGAGTCACACCGCTAGCATGACATCACGAAAACCATTAAGATTCATGGGAACCATGAATGAATGTATCAAATTGGATTTGTGGCAATCTACCAAGGCTGTACTATATGTTAACATGTTCGATATCACTGGATAATTGGAAATGTCAACCTGTTTGTGCCATATGAGAGATGAGCGTAAGTCAAAAGGATTTGAGACCTTGCATTTCATTGCAAATGTGATGGCAATACTTCCAGAAGTTGTTGAGATATTTCACTCAAAAACCTAAAAAATCCTATATGTTAGTGTAAAGGAAAAGTCAGGGGCTCACCAAAGCCAGTAAGATTCTTCATCTGGGGACCATGACTGTCCATCCCAAATTTCATGACAGATCATCCAATAATTATGAGACAATGTGTGGTGGACTAACTGACTGACATTCGTATTCCTAAAGCAATGCTGCAAGCTAATGTGTTGCTTCAGCCGCACACACTATATCAACACACGTTATCAACATTACCATTGTTTAACAGAGTGAAGAGAAGAAAATATTACTGTGCATGATTTATTGTGGTGCCTTCAGGGTAGCATTAAGCAGATGATAGCTTAATACCTTGGTTTAACCTTTGAGGAAAGGTATGGGGGAGTATGAACACTGTAAACTGCCTGAGTCTTAGCTGAGAACCGTTAAGGGAATGTGAGAGGGAGGTGGCTGAAGATAGACGGAGTGGAAAGAAATAACCTCCATTACTGAATGTGCATTCAGGACCAGTAGAGGCAGTGGCACCGAAATGAGCCTTGGTGAAGAGTGCAAAGTCATGACTTGATAGGCTTGCATGACACCCCACCTCAGTTAAATGAACCTTGACTTTAATTGTAAGCTGTTCCGTCTCTCATCTCCTACTTTAATGTTTGGGAGTTGTTTACTATATTGAAAAGCCATCACTTGTGGACTGGCCTCTGTCTCAAGCAAGAGTTCTCAACCATAACAAAATAGAGGAAAAAGAACCCTCCGTGTCACCAACTGGACAATATGTTTGTCTTGAAATTAAATCCGACAGCACGAGCCTAATAAACAGATCTACAGTTATTTCATTGGTCGTGGCTGACATCAAATTTGACCAGGATATTGTGAAAAGATGAAAACAGACAAAAGTGACTAATTACTTCAAGGGAGACTGTAAGGATAGTTATGTATTGTAATCCTAGTTCTCTGATCACTGTTAGAGCCCTATAATGTGGTTCTGCACTGACACTCAGCATGTATATGCTTTGATAATGTGAAGTAAATAAACTCCTGATTGTATTGTGTCACATTTAATGATTATCACATGTCCACTCGTCCACCTCAATCAAAATGTATTATTGCACAACATGTATTTCTGCACAAATGTATAATGAGCACTATATTAGTTATGAATGTGAAGCACTGTAGGTTCTCTTCAAAGAGTTTCAGGTCTACCTCCATCTCGCCACAACAAGACTGCCCACCAAGGGGCATAACCGCACCAACATGGACCAATGAGGGACGACGACACCATTCTGTAGAGAATATAGCAAAATGTTTATGATGTTTTTGTACCACTTTCACTTTTACCAACAGACAGCTAACTGGCTCTTTATTGATTCGGACTGTGGACTTGGTGTGTGAAAGTGTCCTCGGCTGAGGGTATTTTTTGAAATGCTGTCATCATCACTTTAAATAAATAAGTATCTTGATCAACTAGAAGTTTACTGGATTCAATTGAAAGACTATCTCAGCGCCCTTTGGGCTTCAAAACCCAACAAAACCTGGTGACCCCGACTGCGATGATCTGAAAGTTCTGGACACGAAGGCGACTGGAAGAGAAGCCAGAGGAGTGCGTTCAATGATATTTACAACAGGCCTGACAAATGATAAGGTGAGCAAACCTGTTATAAACGAAATTGCAATAGTTTATTGTAGAATAATAGTACTTGTAAATATCAAAGAACACACTCTGAATGCTGTCTCATAAAATATACTATCCATGCTAAGTTTGCATATGATATGATGAAGTGATGGTGACAAAGTTTTGAAAAATACTACATGAAACTGTGCACAGAAAAGGTTTTAAAAAGTGACACCGGTGTAAGAAATAAGGTTTTCGAGTAGCGCTCGATGTTAATAGTTTAAGGTTAAAATATCAAGTCTTTGGGGAGAAAGCGCAGTCTGAGCGACTGGTGGGAGTCTGCGGAGGAAAAGGCCAACGCGGCCTGTTCTGGCTAAAAAGAGAGAGCCTTAACAGTGAATATTTTGATGTGACTGCGTGGTGGAGGTTGACGAATTCCCCATTGTCTCACTATATATTTATTCATCTTCCGTAGACGACCATAGACACATAAGTAAAGTAAAGTAAGTAAAGCATTTTGAAGTGGTTTAAAAAGATCGCGGAATTCGGCTGTGTGAGAGAAGAGTGAACTTCTCTTAGCGGGGGCTATTAAAACCCTATTTAATCTTAGCGGGGGCTATAAAAACCCTATTTAATCCAACGATAACGGCATAAAACGAGTATCAATGCAGTGTGGTTTGGAAACTATATGTTGATGAATGTGTGTGTGAGTTGTTGAAAAGCAATGTTGTTTGTAAGTGAATGAATTGAGGCGTAAAAGTCAAGCTATTTTAGAGCTAACGACTATACAAGGGGAATTACGGGAAGGTGTTGGTGTTATTAAAAGTTGAAAAAAGTCTCACCAGAAGGAACTAGTTGGTACGAGTGCTTAACAAGGCCAGCAACTCGAGCGTGTAAAAACGCCCAGAAGCTGTTGGACTGTGGAAAGTACCTCGGAACAAGCAGAACCTTGAGTCTCACGCTGATAACATTTGGGGTTGGGAATTACAACGAAGAATTTGTGTATTGATAAAAAGTAACGAATACAAAGCTCCGGCTCCAGGGAATGTACTCCTACTAAGGAGTGTGCTCCCTGCAACAGTAGCTTCATTGATTCGATTCCATTTCCTGTTTTTGTAATACAGTAAGTTCTCCACTAGGAGTTCCAAAGGGACAAAGCCGCAAGAAAATTTGTAGTTTCATTGATTTGACTTGTAGTCCATTTCCTGTTTTTGTAATTCCGTAAGTTCTCCACAAGGAGTAAAAAGTTTTTTGGTTTCCGGTACCATTGACCTTTGACCGAGTACACTTAAGTTGAACTTTGACTCTCTTGTTGTGGACATATGCCTCCATCTGGTGGACAAAATTGAATTTACACCCAAAATTCAAATAACTACTAAGAGTTATAATTATAATAATTGTCACAAATTGCCCATTAGAGAAAAAGTTTGAATAAGTCCTGCCTTTGATTTACCTTTGATTATACTTATATTTCAGATTTACATTTTATGGTTTTGATTTCCATGTTTTCTTTTTATTTCTGATTCCAGATTTAAACTTAGGAAACTTACACTTCCAATTTTTATTTTCTATTTCAGATTTCAGAAACATTTTTTGATTTCATTTCTATTTTAGATTTAAAACGTAAAAATGTTTGATTTCATTTCTATTTTAGATTTAAAACGTAAACATTTTTTGCTTTTTAATTTTATTTCTCGCTCAATTAATTTTTTAACTTTAAACATTTTTTTTATTTCTAATTTTTATTTTCATTTTGCGCTCAATTTATTTGAATTTTGAGTATCTCTACTGACTGAACAACATTTGAGGAATTTCAAATTTTCAACATGATGGATCCATCTGAAAGCTCAACGCAAGTCAAGGTTGTGTCCACAGCACTGTACAAAGAACAAATGTACCAACGATTGGATGCCTGCACCAAACCGAGTGAAAGAAAGAAGGTTCGAGCAAAGACAGAAAAGCTACTACTCGCATGGCAAGAAAGAGGATTGTTTCCAACTGATGATCAACCAGGTCCAAGTGAGGACCAAAGAAGGGCAGTTTACGAATTTGAAAATGGCAAATATCAACAAAAGATGGCAGCAGACAGGAGAAAAACAAAGATTTGGAGCTGTAAAGACAGCCGCATTGAAAGCTGCAAACAGAAAATCCAGAGCTATGCATCTCCTTCTACTCTTCAAAAACATACCTCAGACCGCACCTGAGACAATTTGTGTAATCAGGGAAGCAAAAGAAGAAGAAAAAGGCACCAAACATGAAGAAACTACACCTATCCAGCCTACACCTCAACTCTACCCAGATTTGACACAAGCCTCCGCCCCTCCAGCATATGCACCCAGTCACAATCTTGTTAATCCCACTCCAATACAGGCACCCATGATGGGCATAAAGGGAGGATGTCTGGAAGTAGAGGAGGGAGAAACAGAGAAACGACTAGAGCACCTGATGAAACATGTCCAACTACTCGAGGAAAAATTAGAGGAAAAGCTACTCAACGCCCACTCTCCCTCTCATTTTGCTGCTCACCCTGCTCCAAATCCACATAAAGAGGAAATGCATAAATGCACCCCAGATTCATACTCAGTTTCCCATGATTACACCATTTCAAACAAACAGCAAATACTGGTAGCTGAAGCAGTACGAATGGATGAAAGACGCAAAGAAGATGCAATAAAAAGGGGAGAAATCATCAAACATGATGGTACACGCCAAAGAACGGGCTATGACAGCCTGGAAAAACTGGAGGAAGAAGCAACAGGCGAGGAGGGACCAGAGTATGAAGAAGATAAAATTGATGAGGATGAAGAAGAATTTGAACAAGCTGGAAGAAGCTCAAGGAATTCTGAAAGGAGTCTCAGCATGATTTCCCCAGAAGAAAAGAGTGACTTCAAGACATACTTTGTAGAAGGACGACTGAAGATGAAAGAACAGTCAATTTCGACTAGAACCAGAAATAAGATGGAAGAGCAAAGAGCAGCACAACAGATGCCACTCATGGCAACACCAGGAGGACCCATGATATACCACGCTTGGAGTCATCGTGATTTGGAGAGTTTGGCGGCCAAATTGCCTCCCCTCACCTCAGGAGCACAGAAATGGATTAATGAATTTGAGAAATACACAGCAGGAGATCGTGTGTGTGTGGGAGATTTGAGGACTCTCATGGGCAGACTGGAAGGAAAAAAGACGATGCTAGACATGGATCTCATCGCTGGATGCAATAACGAGGACGATGAAAAATCCTTCAATCCTCAAAGGAATCATTACTGGGATGCTATGAGAGACGCTTTTCCCACCACCCGCAGCATAACAGCAGTGACAGGCCTAAAGAAAGGAAATGATGAAGAAATGCATGCTTTCCTGAAAAGAAGCGAAGGCGTCTGGTTAGACAGCACTGGAGAAAGACATGACATCTCTCCATCATGTACCATGTTGTGGAGACATGCAGTGATAAAGGCCCTATCTACTCATGTCCAAAACTGTCTGAAGAGTGTGGTGGGACTAGACTCAATGCCTAATGCACTTTGGAGAGAGCACCTTGTGCATCATGACGAGCAACACAGGCAGACAGAAGTGCAGAAGGAAGAAGAACATCTGACAATCACCAGAAGATTGGCAAAGGCTCAAATGGCTGAGAAAGACACTGAGGCTTCAAGAAATAAGAAAGATAAGAGACAGATGTTAATGGGACAGTACGATACTGGAGAATTCCCAGAAACAACAATACAGACTCATACACAGCAACAAGTTCCTCAGAATGGACCTTCATGGCAAGTACCAAACAGAGGAGCATGGAGAGAGGGTAACAACCGCTACAGAAATTATGAAAGAGCTCCGTCACAGGGATGCTTTAATTGTGGAAGCGCATCTCACTGGGTCAAAGATTGCCACCAGTATGGGCAACAAGGAGGAGGAAACTCCTACCAAGGAGGAAACTCCTACCAAGGAAGATGAGGATTCCCTAACAGTAGAGCAGGAGGATATCCCACCTATGGAAGAGGAGGAAGAGGACAGCAAGGTCCTGCAGGAGGAAGAGGACAGCAAAGTTTTGGTAGAGGAAGAGGAAGAAATCCTCCCAACACTCACCAAATGCCACTCTCTGCATGGGAACATTCCCAGGAATGGGATGGTTCCTCACAATGAAGATGCCCAGAGGATCCAACTGCAGGTGAAGCTATTCCAGCTCAGAATGAACCAATGGTCACCTGTACGATAGAACGAGAAAAAATGGAACTGATGGTGGACACAGGAGCAACAGCGTCCTGTATAACTTCCTTGAAAGGAAAAACACCACCTCTCTCTACAAAGACCATTCGAACCGTTGGATACTCGGGAAGAACAGAAGAACAAAAGTATACCATGCCATTGGTCACTGTACTTGGTAAACAATCCCTGCTACACCCTTTCCTCTTCTCCCCAAAGTGTCCTGTAAACCTGATGGGTAGAGACCTGCTGGTTAAAACTGGAGCACGAATTCTATGTTCCAGTGATGGACTGACTCTACAGTTTCCTGGACAAATACCTCTGCATGGACAGTATCAAACAGATCAAAGGATCTTGGTGATGACATCAAGCCCTACCCAAGACATTGAAGAAACTACCACAACAGTGTATTGGAGCCGCCTGTTGACAGAAGGTCAAGACACTCCAGGAGTCCAGAAGACTTACATGGAATGGAAGCCTTGGATCAACACATTAGCTCCATATGGACCTGCACTTGATCCTTTACACTGCACCTATAACTACTTGCGTCAACCTGACGAAGAGTATCAACAAGCCTGGGAGGAAGAAAGAAACATGACAAAGGAGCAAATAGAAGTCAAGGACATCTACGTGGGACCTCAAGGTGTAGCTGCATTCTGTGCTCTCACTAAAGAATAACTGCAATGGTATGCATTATCAGCTGAAGCAGTGCCACATATCACACTGGCATTGGCAGTAGGATCTGAAGCAAGGTCCCTAGGTCCCATGATAAAGAGAGCCTTGTCAATCAACTGGCTCCCAACCAATATTGCCTGCGTATGGAGAGTAGAAGATGAGACGATGTGGAAAATCACTCACCACAGTATGGATGTTGGCATCTTGGAAGAACAAGAATTGGAAAGAGACCATGCAAGAGAACACACCAACCATCCTGACACAGAAGAAACACTCAAAGATATCCCATCATATTTGTGGACAACTGGAGACTATGATGTAGGTTTTGTGCCTCATCATGAGGTCTCAGTGACTCTCAAAACAGAACAATCATCATGTTGGTTACCGCAATATAACCTAAAAAGAGAGCAGGTTGAAGGAATAGGAGCAACAATCAATGGACTCCTAGAAGCTGGCGTAATCAGACACTCAAACTCCATCTGGAACGCACCCATTTTACCAGTCCCAAAAGCTGGCAACAAAGGCTGGAGAATGGTTCATGATCTAAGAAAAATCAACTCTGCTACGGTGTCACAAAATATACCTGTTCCAGACCCATATGTGGCACTTCAAAATCTCAATCCTGAACACAAATACTTCACAGTCATAGATCTGGCTAATGCTTTCTTTTGTCTACCATTGGACCCTGAAGTACAAGACATATTTTCTTTCACATATAAAGGACAGAAATACACCTACAACAGAATGCCACAAGGCTACAAAGACAGCCCAGGACTGTTCAATCAAGCTCTGAAAAAAGACTTAAGCAGCTTACAACTGCCACCAGGTGTAACTCTGATACAGTACGTTGATGATTTGCTGCTCGCAGGCACTAGTGCTGAATCCTGCCTGGAAGCCACAGCAAATCTCCTTACACTACTTGCAGAAGCAGGATACAAAGTCAAGAAAGAAAAAACTCAAGTTGCAAGAAGATCAGTCACTTTCTTGGGAAGACTCATTTCTGCAAACAGCCTGACTCTAACCAATGCACAAAGGACCTCAATCCTATCACATGGAAAACCAAAGACAGTACAACACATGTTGGCATTTCTTGGATTGACGGGTTACAGTAGGACTCATGTACCAGATTATGGAAATCTGACTCAACCACTCAGAGACATGCTCTCAGAAGCAGGAAACAGAAACCTCACTGCTGAGCTCATCTGGACTACAGAAGGCGAAGAAGCTTTCACTAAGACTAAACAAGCCTTGGGACAAGCTGCACATCTATGCTCCCCAGACTACAATGATGATTTTCATTTGGATGTTTCTGAAACAGGAGGGATGGTAAATGGAGTCCTGTTTCAGAAAAAAGGGGGAGAAAGACATGTACTGATGTACCACAGCTCAAAATTGAACAAGGACAAACAGGTTGTGCAAGACACCTGGCTGCTCTACAATTCAAAAGACTGCACACGTTGTGATGTGCCACCCTCTCAAAGTAAACACTACACATGGTGTAGTGGCGTTTCTAAACTCACAAGCGTTTACTTTTTCTCCAGTTAGAAAAGTAAAGATAGAAGAAACACTAACTAAGCCCCACATCACATGTGGCAGGGACAATCAACATGGCAACAGGACTGAATTCAGAAAACCATGACCCACATGACTGTGCATTTGTCTCCCAACAAGATCTTAAAATTAGATCAGATTTGGAAACCGAACCATTGAATAATCCAGATAAAATTCTATACAGTGATGGCTGCTGCTACAAAGGAGATGAAGGAAATGTAGCTTCCTATGCTGTAGTGCAACAAAGTGGAGAAAACACACAAACTTTGGAAGCACACATCATTCCACAGCCAGCCTCTGCACAACTTGCAGAAATAGTCGCGTTAACACAAGCATTGAAACACAGAGAAGGCCAGAGAATAAATGTATACACAGACTCTGCTTATGCATATGGCGCTGTCCATATTGACGGCCCCCAGTGGATGAGAAGAGGTTTCCTGACTTCATCCAAAAATCCTGTCAAACATGCTGAAGCATTAAGAGCCCTACTGAAAGCGGCACTGCTGCCATCACATGTTGCTATAATGAAATGCAAAGGTCATCAGAAAACTGATACAGCAGTGGCAAAAGGAAATGATGCAGCAGACAAGGCAGCTAAAGTAGCAGGCGGCTACACTCAGCAAATGATTTGTTTGAACAGTGAAAATCAAGAGCAACTCACTTTGGAGAGCATCAAAGAAATGCAAGCACAAGCAGGAGTCTATAAGCATAATCAATGGGCTCATAAGGGAGCCACCAAGACTAAAGGAATCTGGAGAGCTCATGATGGCAGACTCGTGGCACCAGCTAAACTATGTCACCTGTTGATCAAACAAGCCCATGGCCCCACGCATGTTGGAAAACTAAGAACAACAAGGGACATAGAGGTAGAATGGTGGCACCCATTTATGAAAGAGATGGTTGAAAACTTTCTAACAGAATGTGACACCTGTTGTAAATTTAACAATAAAAGAACATACAAGTGTCCTATGGGTCGTTTTCCAGTGCCAGATGCACCATTCAAAGAGATATGTATTGACTATACAGACATGGGAGCAGAAAATGTGGTAAGAGGGTACAGATATGTTTTGGTAATGGTCGATCGTTTCACTAAGTGGATTGAAGCAATTCCCTGCAAAAAAGAAGATGCCAATTCTGTAATCAAATGGTTAAAAAATGAACTCATACCAAGGTATGGAGTTCCACGTTGCATACGATCAGATAATGGGACACACTTCACGAGCCATAAGCTTGAAGAAGTAGAAAAGTATTTTGGCATAACACACAAATTTGGGTCAGTATATCATCCGGTATCACAGGGTTTGGTAGAACGAGCTAATCAAACACTCAAAAGAAAACTTGCTAAAGCATGTTATGGTAACAAGTTAAAGTGGGTAGATGCCCTACCTTTGGCACTCATGTCAATGAGATCCTCACAAAGCAGTCAAACACATTTGTCTCCACATAAACTGTTAACCGGTAGACCAATGCCTGGCCCTCCACGCGAAGGAGGGCACGGTCCTGTATTAGATCTATGGCAGATTGAGGCAGATGAATATGTCAAGGCTTTGGCTAAAATCATCGAAGTTTTGTCTACACAGGTGGAAGCAGCAGCAGAAAAACCTGACGAACCACCAGAGACTCCTGTTGGACCAGGTGATTGGGTAAGGGTCAAGGTCCACAAAAGAAAGTGGTCTGAACCTAGGTGGACTGGACCGTGGGAGGTGACAGAACGTACTTCACACGCGCTCCGGGTAAAAGGTAAAACAGGAGCTAATTGGCACCACCTCACACATTGTGTACCTGCACTGGCGCCTTCTCGCTGTTTAGCAGAAGTTAGTCAAGATTTGAACCTGCTGGAACAAAACAGTACTGACTAATTGATTTGTGAATCTAGAACCAGCACCAGAGGATAAATTGTCCTTAGATTAATCTAAGTTTCACTTGTCACAATTATTTGTTTGTCCGTCTAAGTGAGCAGATAGCAGATAAAACCAGTTAAAAATGCCACCAATAAAAGACAAAAAAGCGAAGGTAATAGTGTACCAGAAAATCTCTCTGTGGGGAGACCCTCGGATGATAGCTGGGTTAGCACTGCTCACAATTGTTATAGTGCTCCCCTTGACATGGTGGGAGTTTTGCCTGAGCATAGGAAGTAGGGAACCAAGCAATAGAGTAGCTAATCTTTGCCCAAATGAAGCTTACTACACACCAGACAATCTGACAACTAAACAAATCCAAGATGTGACTGAACGATTCCCTAATCGACTGCACCCCCTAACACCATACTAACGCGACGAGTGAGACGCATGAGAAGCATGAAAAACAACGAAGCCGTAGATATTAAGGACGGTGGGATTACCGTTACAGTAGAGAGAGACAAGATCACCTCGTTTGAATTTGATGTAAACACCATGATGTCTGCTAACGGTAGAGAATGGAACACACAATGCGATTCCAACAAAGCCAAGTATCTGTGTACGCCTCCCTGTCATTATCCCAATGTGTTTGCACACTCAAACGGGGGATGGATTAATCTAGACCACCCCTTGGTTGAAAAATGGAGAATCATTAAACGAAGCCCATGTAAATGTGGTGAAAGTGAACCACTTAATCCTAATCCTGATCCAAGAACTCTGCCCGGTAATGGGCATCCGACAAATTGTAACCCTGTGATCATCACAGTTTTCCACCCTAAACTCTCTGATTCTGGCCTGTACTATTTAGGGATATCAAAGAATCCCAAAGACCCACTGTTCATCTTTTGGTTGAAGGTAATAGAGCCAAACTTAATCCCTCTTGAGAAAAAGACCCAGAAAACGTACACCGGACTAGCAAGGAAGAAAATGAGTGTGACTTATCTGAACATCACTAATCTTAAAGAAACAATGGCAGTGGAGACAGGATATCAGGACAGAAATGCATGGCTGGATTGGGTGAGATACTCCGTTGAACAGAGTAGTCAAGCAAACTGTGTTGCATGCGCCGCTGCTAGACCTAGTTTAGCTACTATGCCATTTCCATTGAATCTGAGTAATGACCCAGCAGGTCTCCAGTGTATGTATGCTTTGTACACTCTTGTCAGTCCCGCAGGATGCACCTCTCTGGCCCTGTTGTATCCAGTGACCAGAATTGACTTCATTCCACCTCATTTTTCGGCCTATGAAGGCGATTATGAGTGTATCACCAAGACCAGTGGCGCAGGCACTCAGATAGGACATTTGAAATGGTGTAATTCCACTCTAAGGGTTTCCCACGGAGGGATGTTGTTTGGAGCAAAGATGTCTGTCATGGAATTTGCCAGAGCTGACGTATGGTGGTACTGTGGTACAAACACTTTGTATCCAGCCCTACCGCCAGACTGGGTAGGTACCTGTGCATTGGTACAGTTGGTAATGCCTTTCTACATCCTGCCAATCTCTGCTGAAGAACTCTCCGGTCGGTCTAGTGGGAATGAGCTCCTGAGTCGAGCTAAACGTACTATTCCCAGCGGAAGTTTCAGCTCCTCAATTTACATGGACTCCATGGGAGTACCACGTGGTGTCCCTGACGAATTCAAAGCTAGAAATGAATTTGCAGCGGGTTTTGAGTCCATTTTCGTTCGAGTGACTGTCAACAAAAATGTAGCTTGGATTAATTACCTTTATTACAACCAGCAGAGATTCGTAAACAACACCGTAGATGCTTTCACTGGAGTGCATGAGCAATTAGGGCAGACTAGCCTGATGTCATATCAGAACAGAATTGCATTAGACATGTTGTTGGCTGAAAAAGGGGGTGTCTGCAAATTGTTTGGATCTATGTGTTGTACTTTCATCCCAAATAACACAGACCCTGATGGATCCATTACCAGAGCCTTGGAAGGACTCAGCGCACTCAGCAAAGAGCTAGCCTCAAACAGTGGGGTAGAGAATTACTTCACAAGCTCCATGGAGCGTTGGTTTGGTCAGTATAAGATGATGGTGTTGAGCATTCTGTTGATCGTACCGATAATGATAGGTATACTAATCCTGTGTGGATGTTGCTGCATCCCATGCATCCGCACCCTAACCACTAAGCTGATCACCACCGCCCTGACCAAAGAGAGAGCTGAAGCAGGTCAGTTTTTGATGCACGGAGAAGGCGAGTTCCTCTTAGAGGAGGAAAGACAAAGCCTGCAGGTAGATGCTTTCGTGTGAATAAATTCCACTAAATGATAACTCCTGCCATGCCTCAGCTACTGATTTTACTGTAGTTAGTCTCACACTGTAGGTACAGTCTAATACAGCTACCTCAGTCTTACATAGACATTGCAAGTTACCTATATTTACAGTCTATCACTGATGTTCCAGGTATACTGAGATTGACTGTTTTTCTACTGTTTTTCTACTGTTTTTTATTGATGTTATAAGTGTACTGAAATTTACAGTCTTATACCAAAAGTGTTTTTATAAAAAATGAAGCTAAAAGGGATTTTTATACTGGAATAAAAGGTGAAGCTAAAAGAGATTTTTATACTAGAATACAAAGCTATTACTAAAGGTATTCTTTATTAAAGACAAAGCTGCTACTAAAGGTATTTTTTATCAAAGACAAAGTCACATTACCGAAGGTATTTTTTATACTTATTTTTATAAGTCATTGTTCTCTAAATTCAGGTATGTTATTTGATTGAGGTATTCCCTATTTTATAGTCATTGTTGTCTAATTCTGGTACGTTTTTGATTGAAATAAAAACCAAACAACTAAGAATGTATTATTTCATACCATATGCTGTATTCTTGCACCAATTGGTGCTTTATATTTACTGAATGATATACACACCATAAATGGTGTGTACGGAGGGAATTTGTGAAGTAAATAAACTCCTGATTGTATTGTGTCACATTTAATGATTATCACATGTACTCGTCCACCTCAATCAAAATGTATTATTGCACAACATGTATTTCTGCACAAATGTATAATGAGCACTATATTAGTTATGAATGTGAAGCACTGTAGGTTCTCTTCAAAGAGTTTCAGGTCTACCTCCATCTCGCCACAACAAGACTGCCCACCAAGGGGCATAACCGCGCCAACATGGACCAGTGAGGGACGACGACACCATTCTGTAGAGAATATAGCAAAATGTTTATGATGTTTTTGTACCACTTTCACTTTTACCAACAGACAGCTAACTGGCTCTTTATTGATTCGGACTGTGTATTATGTATTATTGTGTACTATATGTAATGAAGGAGTTACTTAGGAGGTTTTATCCTCCTTCTCTTAGCGACTCTCGCTAAATCCTCAATTCTTTACGCTCCGTTCGGCTCTGCTAACGTTAGCTGCTGCAGCTCGGCAGCTAGCGATGGCATCTCCCTCTTCTGCTCTCTCCTGCTCGGTGTGTTTCATGTTTAGCTATTGCTCTGCCTCCTTTAGTGATAATGGTACGTGTATTAAATGTAGTTTATACGCAGGGTTGGAGGCGAGTTTTAGAGGGATAGATGAGCGGCTCCGCACCATGGCTAGTCAGCGGTTAGCAAGTGTAGCTGTTAGCAAGCCCCCTATAGTCGGTGCGGGTCGACCAGTGGTATCTCCTGTTAGCTGTCCCCCGGCGGGACCCGAGCAGCCGGGAGACTGGGTGACTGTCCGAAAGAAGTGTTATCAGAAGCCCACGGTTCACCACCAACCGCTTGCTGTTTCTAACAGATTCTCCCCACTCAGTGACACACCAGCTGAGAAGCCAACTCTGGTTATCGGTAGCTCAATTTTGAGATACGTTAATTTTGAGACACCAGCGACGACAGTGCATTCCTGGTGCCAGAGCGGGCGACATAGAAGCACATTTGAAACTGCTGGCTAAGGCTAAACGTAAATACAGTAAGATTGTTATTCACGTCGGCGGTAATGACACGCGATTGCGTCAATCAGAGTGTACTAAAGTTAATGTGGAGTCGGTGTGTACATTTGCCAAAACAATGTCGGACTCCGTAGTTTTCTCTGGTCCTCTGCCAAATCTTTTGAATGATGACATGTTTAGCCGCATGTTATCATTCCGTCGCTGGCTCTCACGGTGGTGTCCAGATAATGATGTGGGCTTCGTAGACAATTGGCGGACTTTCTGGGGAAGACCTGGTCTGATTAGGAGTGACGGCATCCATCCTACTTTGGCTGGAGCAGATCTCATATCCAATAATATTACAAAGTCTATTAGTGGACCTAATCCATGACAACCCAGAGTTGAGACCAGGACAAAGAGTTGCAGTCTTACACACTTCTCTGTGCTTCTTTCCGGGCAGTCACCCACTCAAATCCCCATAGTGACTGTGTCTGCCCCATGACCACTGAAACTAATCAAGTCTATGGTTAACAGAAGAGGAGCTATACATGAAAACCTAATTAAAATAAACACCACCGCTGCAAGTGCAACTAAATCGAAAAATTCAATGTGGGCTCTTAAACATCAGATCTTTATCAACGAAAGCTGGATTGGTAAATGATTTAATATCAGATGATAAGATTGATTTATTTTGTCTCACTGAAACCTGGCTGAGACATGAAGAATATGTCAGTCTAAATGAATCCACTCCACCTGATCATATTAATACTCACGTTCCTCGAGGTACTGGCCGAGGAGGTGGAGTTGCGGCCATATTTGACTCAAACCTCTTGATCAATCCTAAGCCTAAACTAAACTATAACTCTTTTGAAAGCCTTGTTCTTACGCTCTCAAACCCAACATGGAAAACAATAAAGCCAGTTTTATTTGTTACTGTGTACCGCCCTCCTGGTCCGTATTCTGAATTTCTATCTGAATTCTCAGAATTTTTATCAAATTTAGTCCTTAAAACAGATAAAGTAATTATTGTAGGTGACTTTAATATTCATGTGGATGTTGATAGTGATAGCCTTAATAATGCATTTATCTCAATATTAGATTCAATTGGGTTCAGTCAAAATGTACATGAACCAACTCACTGTTTAAACCACACTCTGGACCTTGTTCTGGGATATGGTGTTGAAATTGAAAGTTTATTAGTGTGTCCACATAATCCTCTTTTATCAGACCATTTTTTAATAACTTTTAAAGTCCTGTTACTGGACTACAAGCCAGTAGGCAAAATATCCTACGCTCGATGTTTATCTGAAAGTGCTGTGACTAAATTTAAGGAAGTGATTCCATCAGCACTTAATTCAATACCAGGACTCAATATCAATATAATGGAGGACTCCAATGCTAACTTTAGTCCCTCACAAATTAATTATCTTGTTGATAGCGCTGCAGCCTCACTGCGAATAACACTCGACTCTGTCGCTCCTCTAAAGAAGAAGGTCATAAAACAGAAAAAGAAAGCTCCATGGTTTAATTTACAAATCCGCAAACTAAAACAAAAGTCGAGAAATCTTGAAAGTAAATGGCGTTCCACTAAATTGGAATAATCTCGTTTAGTCTGGTTAGATCATCTTAAAACGTATAAGAAGGCTCTCCGTAATGCCAGAGCAGGTTATTACTCTTCCTTAATAGAAGAAAATAAGAACAACCCCAGGTTTCTTTTCAGCACTGTAGCCAGGCTGACAGAGAGCCACAGTTCTACAGAGCCTTCTGTTCCTATATCTCTCAGTAGTGACGACTTCATGAGCTTCTTTAACGATAAAATTATAATTATTAGACACAAAATTAATCTCCTCCTGACCTCAATTGGTAATGACTTAACTTCAACTGTTGGAATTTTAAAAACATCTGTAACTCCTGAAATATATCTAGACTGTTTTACTCCAATCAACCTTAACCAACGAACTTCAACAATCTCATCGTCTAAACCATCAACCTGTCTTTTAGACCCGATTCCAACTAAACTGTTTAAAGAAGTTTTACCCTTAATTAACACCTCGTTATTAAATATGATCAACCTGTCTCTATTATCTGGCTACGTACCAAAATCCTTTAAAGTAGCTGTAATAAAACCACTTCTTAAAAAGCCTAGTCTTGATCCAGAGGTTTTAGCCAACTATAGGCCGATATCTAACCTACCCTTTCTCGCTAAAATCATTGAGAAAGCAGTCGCAAAACAGTTGTGTGACTTTTTACATAATAATAGTTTATTTGAGGTTTTTCAATCTGGATTTAGAGTTCATCATAGCACAGAGACGGCACTGGTGAAAGTTACCAATGACCTTCTATTGGCATCAGACAAAGGACTTGTCTCTGTTCTTGTCTTGTTAGACCTCAGTGCTGCTTTCGACACTGTTGATCATGACATTCTACTACAGAGACTGGAACATTGTGTTGGCATAAAAGGAACCGCACTAAGCTGGTTCAAGTCCTATTTATCTGAGCGATCTCAATTTGTACTTGTTAACGATAAATCCTCCATGACAGCCAAAGTCAGTCTTGGAGTTCCGCAAGGTTCTGTACTTGGACCTATTCTATTCACATTATATATGCTTCCTTTGGGCAATATTATAAGGAACCACTCTATAAACTTTCATTGTTATGCGGATGATACCCAATTATATCTATCAATTAAACCAGATGAAACCAATCAATTGGCTAAACTTCAAGCATGCCTTAAGGACATAAAAACTTGGATGTCTAGCAACTTTTTGATGTTAAACACAGACAAAACTGAAGTTACTATACTTGGCCGTAAACGCCTCTGAAACGCATTTTCTAATGACATAGAAGCTCTGGATGGCATTAACTTGGCCTCCAGCACCACTGTAAGGAATCTTGGCGTCATCTTTGATCAAGATCTATCGTTTAACTCCCACATAAAACACATCTCAAGGACTGCCTTCTTTCATCTACGTAACATTGCAAAAATAAGACACATCCTGTCTCAAAATAATGCAGAAAAACTAGTCCATGCATTTGTTACTTCAAGGCTGGATTACTGCAACTCATTGTTATCAGGTTGTCCCAAAAAGTCGCTTAAGACTCTTCAGTTGATCCAAAATGCAGCGGCACGTGTATTGACAAGAACAAGGAAACGGGATCATATTACTCCTGTATTAGCTGCACTGCACTGGCTCCCAGTAAAATACAGAATAGAATTCAAAATCCTTCTCCTGACTTACAAATCAATTAATGGTCAGGCTCCAGCATATCTTAAAGATCTCATAGTACCTTATAAACCAACTAGAGCATTACGCTCCCAGACTGCAGGGTTACTTGTGGTTCCTAGAGTCTCTAAGAGTACAATGGGAGCCAGAGCCTTCAGCTATCAAGCTCCTCTCCAGTGGAACCAGCTTCCAGTTTGTGTTCGGGAGGCAGACACACTCTCCACATTTAAGAGTAGGCTAAAGACTTTCCTTTTTGATAAAGCTTATAGTTAGGGCTGGCTCAGGTTTGCCCTGGATCAGCCCCTAGTTATGCTGCTATAGGCTTAGACTGCCGGGGGACACCTCCCTGCTCTCTTCCTTCTCTTCCTCTCTCCTCCCCTCCCTCTCTTCTTCTCCCTCTCTATCTGTATGCATTTATGTAAATGTTGTTACTAACTCACCATCCGGGGTATCATCCCCGGAGTGTCTGTCTCTCATGTGGCAGGTTGCCACTGATAAAGTTTACTTCAGGATCATGAATCGTGACAGCGCCTGCTGACCTGGTCCTGCTGGACACCGGGAAGCCTTATTGACATTTTCCTGGATTTATCCATACTTTCTATTTCTTTTTTTCCAACACAACATAATTTCTGTCAAATGTTGTGTTTGTACTATGTTGTTTATCCCGTACATACGACATCTATTGCACGTCTGTCCGTCCTGCGAGAGGGATCCCTCCTCAGTTGCTCTCCCTGATGTTTCTTCCATTTTTCCCCCTTTAATTTTGGGGTTTCTTTTAGGAAGTTTTTCCTTGTGCAATGCGAGGGTCTAAGGACAGAGGATGTCGTAACCTGTACAGTCTGTAAAGCACACTGAGACAAATGTATAATTTGTGATATTGGGCTATACAAATACATTTTATTTGATTTTATTTGATTTGATTTAGTCATCAAGAATCTGTCAGAGCATGATTTTAAAGTCAGAGATGGGAGTCACCGGCAGTCCTCATTCTGTGGAAAAATACATTCTACAGCTCCAAAGTTTCTTTCCCTGGACAGTGTCTCAGACTAAGCTGTGGTGGAGGATAAAACAGAAAGGAAATTCTGTAGAGACTGTAGATTTTGCCAGTCAATTTGTGTTCTCTTTATAGCCGGTATGGACAAAATTACAGCAGTATTGCCAATTGTTAAACTATCGTTCCAGGGGCTTAAAATGATCGGGTTTTGAGGAAAATCTTGAGAACAAATATGTGTAAATGTGTCATTTTACAAAACATTTATTTAATCAGGGTTTTAAATTGTTTTTTGTTTTTTTTAAAGCAAGCTGACATAGCTATGATGTGTGGAGGGGTTTATGTGTCCATAAATCCATCAGTCTGACAATGTTTTTAATACAACTATTATAAAAACAAATTACAAGACAGAAGTGCTTGTGAGTCACGTTCATCAACATTGTACCCTATGACAAGCATGATTGGCAGGAAAGAGGTTACGTGAAAAGAGTAAAACAGACGTAAAGTAGATGAGACGGCGCAGGCTACAAATTGTAAGCAGCACAAAATGGTCAAATGATCGTACATTATGGCACTATACATCATACACTCTACATCGTATGGAGTACAACATTATTGTACACGTACGCGTACATATGGCAACGCTGAATTACAGCAACCAATAACTCTCTGCTATGGAGTGGAACATAGCTGACAAATATTAATAATAATAATAATAATAATAATAATAATAATAATAAATTGTATTTATAGGCACACTTTTCATTTGCGTAAACAAAACTCAAAGTGCTATATTGATCAAATTCTGATAAAGTGGAGAAACATTTTTAAGATGACGATGAATGTTATTGAATGAATGATGATGAAGTTAAAGTAGCAAATTTAAGTAACTTGAAACATGTCACTACAATAATGTAACAGGTGCAGCCCTGAACCTGTGTCTATACAGCGTTGTTAACATCGATTCAGACTAAATAATTCAGCAGAAACGTGTTACTTCTAATCTTGATGGAGCAATATATTTTTGATTAAAAAGTACCAGAAGGAAAAACTAAAATACAATTGTTGGGGCAAATTGTTTTACTTTACACATCACAGGCCAGAGAAAGGGAAATCAATTGGCTCAAAAGCATGGACCTGCTCTAGGTTTTCCAGGTTATTCATGAGATCCTCTTCACCCATTTAAAGAACTCCTACAAAAGCGCCCACCTGCAGCTTTAATGCTCAATGTGTTGGTAAGATGCCCAAGAGCAAAGCACAATCAAATGCAGTTCGCTATTCACAAGCTGTGAATAGGGAGATGAGTAGCACTTAACAATGATGGGTGAGCTTCCCACACACACTGAGGGCACTTGCACCCCTCCTACAGTACGTTCAAGTACGCTAACACACACGCATACACACAGACATTAGACACGGTGACAGGTATCGTCACTCATACAAAGTTCCCATGCTTGAAGTTCTAAGAACGTTTTATTGGTGAGTTTTGAAATGAAAGAATCAGTTCTCATGAAGCCATCTTGGGTGAGAAAGAAGGCAGAGGCGTCTTCACACCTGTCTGATGATAAATCACAGGGTGGCCCGAGGGCGTTCTATTGCCGCACCAATGAGTATTGGGCAGCAAAGGTAATAGGGGTATAGGAAATAATTGAGAAAAAGCAGGGTGAGAAAGACAATTCTAGATAAAAATGACAGACAGAAGGATGGACGGAAGAGAAAGGGAAGGACAGAGAAAATGAAAATCACTCACTTGGAGCAAAGCCTTCTTAATTACTCTCCCCACATCCTGTCTCCACTCGGGAACGTCAGGGTTGAACTCGTCCAGATTAGGCGAGAATGATAAAAGTAGAGATTTGAAGAATTCTGTTGAGGAGAGTCGGGGAGAATCAGCCATTAATTCACTCGGATCCGGGGGCATTATTCTCAGGGAGCTGTGCCAACTGTCATTTTGCTCAAGTTGAGTTTCAGGTAGTTAACACTTGATGGAAAAGAAGAGGGTTTCTCATATCCCCTGCACTTCCCTTTGGCTAAATGTACCAGATGCACTTCTAGATAATTAGAAAATGTCACAGCTTTATGCCAACCCATCTACTGGTAATAAATCATTTCATTTTACTGATACTTGCTGTCGGATTACTTAGTTTCAAATGAAGACATATTCTTAGAGGTTCCAACAGTGATGTGATATATTTTACTTAAGTAGGAGGCGTTCTATTTCAAAAACATTTTACACACGGCGGTGTCAGAATATGACAGTACAATGATCTGACTAAAGTGGCTGCATTTTCTGAACCTATTAAAAACTAAGAAGGTGCCAGCAGTACTTCTTTTAGCTATAGGAAACAATCAAAATAACAAATACTGACCTTTGACTGCTATGGTCTTGGTATCCTGCAGTATAGTGTTGGCTACAGCCACTTGGACTGTGATGGTGTGCATGCCGTCGTTGGGGAAGGTGTGTGAGATACTCCCGTCCAACGTTATCACGGGCTGCAAGAGCAAAAGGTACAAAGTAATGTCACACTTCTCAAACACATGGACCATGCTTTATTCTCCAGACATGTTTGGTTATCTTTCCTTAACATGACCTGTATATGAATTACATCCATTAGTGGTGCAATTTATAGATGACATGATTTGTTAGAGAGCAATATGAAGTTTGGTTAAAGTAGGGTTGTGTTGCAGTGCCTTGTTAGGCGAGTGGTTACAGCGTATGTCATAACAATAGATCATACCCCTGTCTCTCTCTCTCTCCCATTTATACACTGTCATCTGTCAAATAAAGGTTAAAATTCTAAAACCAAAAAGTGTGATAAGGTCAACCATAGATTGACTTCAAAATTAGGTAGTTGTACATAAGTATTAAGAGATGAAAGAGATTTGAAAATACTGCTTTGTAGTGACGCTAGCAGCATAGCTCTAGGGGCAATGTGGTCGGATGGACAGTAATAACTTTGCAGATAATTTTTGAAATCTTTATTTATTCAGGGAAGTTTCACTGCCTGACTTGACCATGTTCACACATCTAGCGCATATAGGTTTATGACCAAATAGCTACAAAACTAATGACATTCCCATTATCGTCAACTGTACTTTGCGTTGACTGCTAACAAATGTTCGCATGCTAATACAGTATGTTAAACTAAGGTGATAAACGTAATCATTAGCATGTTAGCATTTCGTGATACAGGAGGTTTACCCGGTAATTATGTTCCCTGAATAATACAAGTCTTTACCAGCAGAGAACCAACATATTTATTATTAAGAGAGACAGTATGGGAGCAACATAAGTGTCAAAGTTGGATTATCTGGTCTGGGATAATAACAACATTTATGACACTAGTTAGCGCAACTTTCTATATTAATCGTGTCAAATCACTCTATTTCACAGCGTAATTAGCTTATAGAAGGTGGTCAGCAGCAGCCTTTGCTGAAAAGGCTGGAAGGATTACAGGTAATTTGGAGGAACAGCGGCAGCCACAGCACGTCAAGTCTTGATCGAAAGGTTGTCAGGAAAATGTAATTGAACGAGTATAATGATATATTCGTCACATGAGTGATTGAAGAAAACTGGAAGCAACCTCTGATGAAGTCACAAGAGTGGAATTTTTTTTTTTAATGAACCCCACGTCTGTACCTTACTGTAATAAACACTTATCACAGTCTTCAAGTCAAGGTGATGTTTTCTCAGGTGTAATTATTTGATTCTGACAATGGTTAGCATTCAGTATGTGCATTTCAGTTTCACAGAGCTGAAATGTGTACTAATGAGCCTTTTCCTACAATAATTACCTCAGTATTGTTGCCAAGCCACCAGAAGTAAGTAACAGTACGTGAGTGACTGGGTAAGACCACTGCAGTGATGTTCACCTCTTTGTTCTTAATGACCACGAAGGGAACGAGAAGCTGGACATGCTCCACTGGACCTAAGAAAGAAAGAGGACAGAGAAGCCGATATTATGCATGGCTATTTCCATCGCGGCACACTGGAGTGTGCTTTTCATTTAAATATGAAAAAGCCTTTTTGCTTTTCATGTGTAGCATAACTGCAACTACAACTGCATTGTGTGGTGCAACTCAGTGTAGTACAATAACTATAAATGGGTGGGGTAAAAATGACGTATTCGTCACTAATATAATTTTCAGTCGACACAAAAGTCGTGGTCATAAGGATTGAAGAAACTCTAGAGTTTAAAGGTTATTATTTCTGTAAATTGACTTAAAACAACCTCTTGATCTCATCCACACATCTTGTCATTATTGTCCGCACTTTTTCTGTCACCGTTGTTCATGCAAGTTAGCTAACATGTTCTTCAGGAAGATGAGGTTGACATTCTTAATCCTAACTACAAAGCCATGAATGAGAATGTTTTGCAGAAATCAAGAACATTTTGAGCCACTGCAGCAAAGTTCATTAAATAACATTTCCTCATTATGTTGATAACATAGTGACTCAGACATACGACATCAAAATAAAAATAAATGCTTACTTTGGCAATTTAATAGTATATAAACCTATTTTTTGGAGACATCACAGTCATTCTGTCTGATGTATTGCTAACATTAGATTAATAGGCCTGTCGAACAGCAAATTCATTCCCTGGAACTGACCTCTTAATTTTGGCTTGAGTAATTTAAAATGGCAGATAATCAAATGTTTTTCTGATGTATAGTGACATGAACATATAAATATAAAGTGGTGACAGCATAAACTCCCTTGAGGTAAAAGGTCCTGTAGGTCTGTAACAATTTTATAGTGATGGCAACTAAAAAAAGTCCAATTCTATCACTAAAGATATTTTGGCGCCATCATCTATTTTCGACATGATACCTTCTGGATAATGCTACAGACCTCCCCACTAAGAACCTAATAGGACCTGACAGGGGTCTGGCTTGCTTTACACTAATCTCAGGGATGAAGTTCCCCGCCGCGGACAGATGTAATACACTACTTTTGTGGAATGCTCCAACGAAAGGTTTGTGTAGTGCTGTGGTCTGAGGCGTTCGTCTCGCCAAGGCTTCTGTTAGCTCTCATCCTCTTTAACCAGAACTAATCTTTATCCCTACTTTGAGATGCTCAGGGTGTGTGAGTGTGTATGTGAGTGTGTGTGTGAATGAGAGAACGAGAGAGTCATTTGGTGTTAAATATGCTCAGCCGAGAAATCATTGTAGTGGTATTTGGCATTACCCCAGCTGAAATTATTACCGTCAGAAATGTATAAATACAGAACGTACTGGCTGACACATGAGGATTGCAAGAGGTTAAATCAGAATGAGCAAGACAAAGACACGATTTAGCACATACTGAAAGGAGCTTGTATAATTCTCTTGGAAACTTAAAATGATACACTATTTTATTGCTGTCTGGATAGACCTGGAAAGCATGACAATCCTGTCCTTTGTTATGTGTTCTGCTGTGTTAAATCTGTTCCACTTTAAAATGAGCCCTTGTTCTTCTGTTTTATCCTCAGATAACTGGCAATTAATCGCAGTAGCCTTACAGGCCCACTTTTCATTCTCTGCCCACAGTGAAACCTTGCATACATTTGTTGTGACCGTTCTTCCCAAAATGATTTGTGTTTATCATAGCTGCTGTATTATATAATCCTGAGTAAAGGTCATTGCAGTTCACTTCAGATGAGTTTAGCATGGATCAACAGTGTGGCTGTCATTCAGTGGAACACAACATAGTTTAGCACCTGGAGCTATGCAACATAATATGTACAAATAAAACGAGAGGCAAATGGCCCCTTCCCCACTTTCTACCCTCCTACATCAGGCGCCTTTGCTCAGACCACACCCATCTTCAAAGTCAGCCTTCATTTTGAGCTCAACTACAACTATCTTGCACGGTTGCAAAGGAAAACAAAACAATTATTTGATGGCCCAAGTAGTTTTCAAAATGCACAATACATTTCAAACCCAGAGTTGGAATACTATCATAACCAATGGTGAAAAAAAAGAAAGTTAATTGCTTTAAACTCAGATGATATTTGAAAGTGACTCAGATTATTAACTATTCGCTGATCTGGCCTATCATGAAACAATAAAAGTGGGGGGACAAAAGGTAATGTTTAAAAAAAAAGATAAAAATGTAATCCAACTTTTTTAGCAAGAATTGAAATTGAAACAGCAGCACTTACATGTGACATGCAGGAAGAGTGTTGTGGTGTCATAACCCAGTGTGTTCTCTGCCAGCGCCGTGACACGGAATATTCCAGCTGACTTGTAGACGTGTTTGATCCCCTCCTCAGTCCAGCTCAGGTTGGAGTAGGACACGGCTGTGCCATCGCCAAAATCTAGCTGGATGTTGGTGCGCATAGAGTCACCCTGAAACACAGCACAGCAGGGCTTCATTCAGATACAGATAAACACTGTTCACCACCACAGATCGCCAACGCAATCATCAGGTGGCTGACAGAGGAGTCCTGCAATACAGAGAGGAAAACTAGCAAAAGGCCATCGGAAATGACAATGTACTCCATATAATGTACAGAACAGTGAGTGGTCTAATGATGTCTAATGATGCTGACACATGGCCCACAATAAATGGAGCTTCATTAAAGATATGAAGCATGAATACCCTCTATACAAGACTTCTGTAGGTCATTTCAAAAGACAAATAATATCACATTAGTCAGATATAACAGTAAGGCCAATGAGTTCCTAAAACTGGGTCCAGTTTCAATCTCAAGCTCAATTCTAGGTGATTGCACATCAGTACCCAACTGATCAGATCAGGTCGGCACTGACCAATACCATCCCCTTTAAGAGCAGAAGACCAGAGCCAGAAGGAGAGTGTGGAGGATGAGAGAAGCTGCTCTGTATGTCATGAGGTACGACAGTGGATACTTCTATATCTCTACCAGACTTTAAAATACTGTATATTGGGCTTCTGAGACATTTCTTCTCCCCAATTTCACTGATGCTCGGTACCAATGATGTTCTGGGCAGCTTTAATCTCCCGTTGTAGAGCCCTCCTGCCCTGGGTCGTGCACTAACCATGCCAGTTTGCAATGTGCTCCAACATCCAGGCTGTGAATTATTGCCTGAGAGCTCGAAGTTCATACAACAATTTGTATTTACTTAAATCGAACCTTCTCTAACCAAATATTCAAAGCTAATGGAGCTTGTTAGCTTACAACATCTGGCAGGAAGCACTATCTGATTCATTCACATGAAAAGAGACTAAACTTGCTTAATGTGTAGATTATTTGCTATTTTAGGAATTCTCATCAACCGCCTACATGCAGCTTTCTACACTAAAATATTTCAAGATGAATTTCACTGTTACCAGAACTAACAACAATTGAAACATTATCACAATGTTTTGCATAATGAAAAGCAAAAAAAGTGCTTTGTAGTTGTAAACCACAGATCTGTGTGGGCTTCGATCACCAGAGCAACATTCCCGACACTCTTGGTGAAAGCAGATCATTAAACCCAACACAGTTCATACGATAGATTTTCTAGTTTTAAAACCACAAATGAAAGCTTTAGTTAACTGCACATATGTGCACACACAGCGTTCCCCATTTGTAACATGTTACATGTCATAAAATTAAAAGCTGGCACTTACAAGCTCTTTGCAAATGTATGTTATCAATTTTAAAGTTACAGTATATAATTGTAGTTGTGTAGTTGTGGTTAGATATAATTACATAGTTAGGAAAGTACAGTTGTTCTTTCAATTACATCTCTTTCAGACTGAAAGTATTTATGCCTCTTCTCTTGTGTGAAATTATTACAGGTGGTTTCAAAAGTTTTGTGTTAGAACACAGGCTTTAAAACGTGCATCGTTGCTCTCTGTTTGGCAGACATTTTGCAAATACTAATTTGCAAAACAAACAGTTTGGTAAACAGTAAATTCAAATGTGAAAACTCTTGGAACTTTGTTCAAGGAATCCTTGCAGACAGCTGGTTTGTTTAGAAGTTAATCCATTCAGCGTTGTAATGATCTGGATGCTTGTCTGTCAGTGTACTGTGTCCATCAATGTCCAAAAAAAGAGGTAGAGAGATCATTTTGAATTTGTGTCAGTAAGAGTGTGCACATGTGTGTCTGTGTTTATCCACCCCATCCCGCCATGTTTGACTTTGCATGGTGTGGCAGTCTTCAGCTGCCTGCACGGTTTCCTCAGGGAACAACATCTGGCACTAGCCGAGGATCAGCACACAGCGCAAGTGTTGGTGGCTCCAGCTGCTGCAGCGACCAAATCTGCACTTGTCCCCCCCAGGCCTGCGAAGGCAAACTCCCAGCCTCCCCTTGGCACATTGCAGCGCAACGCTACTGGGATCTTCATTTGTAACACTGCAAATGCATGCCGGCATCAGCAAAAAACTAACAATAAAACAAAACAAATACACCTTTTGTACATTTTCTCTTTCTTCCTCCTTTGCTCCTTCTATCCCTCGCTACCTGAGTCCTTTATTCGCATGCTTCAGAGTGCGAAATCACGGGAGGTTTAGCTGAACCTTCTAGGGATATTTCATGTCACGTTGCCTGTAAAATGATATCTTTGATAAGTGACTGGAGAGAATAGAGAACAGCTAAGAACAGGGCCTGACAGTGCAGCCATTGTTGAGAGCTGTAATGAGCTGGCATGCATGGTGGCGCCGATGTCACTCAGCTCTTCTCGGTGTCTGCTGTCCATTCTGCGTTCACGTTTGCTCTCCATATCAGCCACAATGGGATTCACTTATCTGCATGAGACTTATGCTGACCCGTCTCTCTAAATGTCACTCTTTGTGTGCGTGTATCTCCCAGGGCTGAGCAGATCCAAACACATCAGGGCTGGAGCCTCGAGGCTGGGACATCGCTGTTGGTTCGCAATGAAAGCAGTGTTGTACGGACTGACAAGGGTTTGGACACACAGGGCCAGCTTTTGTTCAGGTGTGTGTCAAACCTGAAACCACAATCTCAACGTGACATTTGACAACAAAACACATGGCAGCTGGGAATAATTCTGGCAAGTCATTTTGGTTATTTCCTCAGTAGACAGAGCACGTTGATTTACTGCAGTGAGAGTTATTGAATGTACTGTAACATGTTTAATTTATTATATTAATATTGTTACTGAAAGATTTGATACAATGTATTCTTCTTATGATCAATAGCTTTTCAAAAGAGGTGAGAAAAGAAAAGTTCAAAGAATATCTATGACATAAAATATGACTCGATCCCGGATAAGCGGTGGACAATGGATAAAATAAAATAACTTTAAGTTGAAATGCCTCAAATACATTTTCTTTATGTTAACAATGAATCAAACAGGGTTGTTTAGTGTAAAAGGTGGAATATGATTAAGCTATAATCATTCACTTAGCACATTGTGATACATTTGTAACCACAGTTGTGAAATGGAAATTTAAAAAAAATGTTTTATTATTATAACATTTTAATTAAATGTAATATTATGAAGCTAAATCTGAGCCGAAAGTTTTGATAATTAAAAAAAAATAATTTAAACTGAAAGTTTTGATCTTAAACTTTGAAAAATACAATAATTTATTCAAACTAGAAATAAGTGTATGAAAAGTATTTTTCAGTTCTATGATTCTTTTGAATAAACTATTTACTAATTATTTATTAAACTCAAAGATCAAAATATATATGAAAGTGAAAAGTGAAAATAAATAATTTATTCAAAATAATTACAGAATAAAATAAATAATATTTAACTTAAAAAAAACGTTTAATACATTAATTTCTAGTTTGAATATATTATTGTATTTTTCAAAGATCAAAACTTGAACTTTCAGTTGCAATTTATTTTTTCAAATGATCAAAACCTTTGGCCCGGATTTAGAGCCATACATTATGAAATGACCCACATTTTTGCATTTTTTGAACAGATTATTTTTCATGAATTAAAATATTTCTTCCAACAAGATAAATCATTTTCTGAAGGAATATAAAAAATGTTTGGGATAACAGATCATTTCATACAAAAGCTCATTTCTAGCAGAACATTCAGTTTATCTTTTCATGAAGCTCATTTAATTTTCTTAAATGAAAGGATGTTTTTCCCATTTACGCCTTTGTTTACATGTGAATGGCAGTGCAGTTAGTAATCTATTATATCTACATTAAAAACATGTTGCTGCCTTGTGGTTGGAGTATGTGTTCACAGTAATATGGTGTCTTAAGAAGCAGCAGTGATTGTGCGTTACTGATGAACAGCTACAAGTAGGGAAGTTAAATGACCACCACGGAAATTTCTTTAAAATAAAGGCCAGATCTAGAAAAATAATTAATTAATTAAGTGTCCAGAGACACATATCATATAAATGCTAATGTTACTCTGTAAGTGTAAATAGCCAATTGTTTGCTAACATATTGCCAATAACAATTTTTTGTGAGGTGGTAATGTGTACATAAATGTGTTTACAGCTTGTTCTGCTTCTTCCAAGTGGTGAAAGGATAATAAAAAAAACTACTGCAGCTTTAAACATTACATTTTGACACATTCTTGACTTCCATTAACTAACTGTAATGATTACTGCGATGAATGGAAAACCTCTTTCATGAAACAAAAAAGGTAATTCAATGCCTGTACCCCGTGGGAAATATGAGTACAAAGATGTTTACTTTTTATGCTTCTTCAATCAACAAATTCTTGCCAATAAGCCAAATAAGTCAGGAAAAGTCGGTCTAATATTACGACAACACAGTCTGTGAACATGAGCGGTGCAGTTAATGTTTTAGGTGGGAATTCTCAGTGGTTGAACCTGTCATGTTCATTCACAATGACGATCACAACACGCCGGCAGGAGATTCCATCTAGCTTTTCCACTGGGGCAGAAATAAGTTTCACAAAAAGATAACATGAGCAAGAACAACTATAGAACATTTTCTCCCAAATGTGAGTCAAGTGTGAAACAGAGAAGTGGCTAATAACTAAATGCAAACTGACAAAACAATTGTTAGGCAGATCACAGGGAGCTTATCCAACTACTGTGCGTGTCTGATCAACTTCTACCCCATTTGGTGATTATTGAACCGGGGAAGCTATGTAATGTAGCGATGGCCACACACATGGGAACGCCATTTCAAGATGAAGACTAAGTGACTAAAATAAGACAATTCAATAGTTATAAATACATTCATTCAAGTGTTAATACCTTATGGGGACTATTAAAAATCTTTTATAAAACCTAAAACATCTGCAGAAAAAAGAGAGACATTATTTTCATCCACTCTGCAACTTAAGCCCTGAGCTGGCAAAGCTTCACTTACTTAAGTAGTGGCAGCTAAAGTGAAGCCAAATAGGATTCCTGACAACACTAAAGCAAGCGGGAAGTCCGTGCTCAGTCTGTGTCACCGTCTTCTGTGATCTGTTCTACTTGTTGATTAAAAAAATAATCTTGACAATAGTGACCATAGTGACATATATTAAGCTTCATTCTGGTGATTTCTTTCTGCAAAGATTTAAGGTGGAAACACAAAAGCAGGGAGCAGGTGACAATTCAAATAGTAAACATATGATGAAACATAATGTAATACTCAGGCCTTCTGTATTTCATTCAAATATTGTTTTCTCCAGTCTATGAACTTGTCCCTCCTCTTTCACGCCTTTTGTTTTGGGGGAGTAATCTCTTCAACTGTGCATGTGGTTCTGATTTTCGTCAATGATAAATGAATTAATTTTAATTGATGTACAAATCCGTAGAACTAATAGCTCCTATGTGTTTCAGCAAGATTTCTGAACATTCAAACCATATCCCATATATTTGTGTGAAAAGTAATGTATATGGAATAAAGTCGTTGTTAATATTTTAAGATCTGTTAACTATTTGTGTATCAAATACATTAAATAGAAAATTATGGACAACAGTGTTTATAATTAAATCATTTGATCAAAATGATTGCTAAGGACATGTCCCTACCATCCCTAATAAATTCTACACTGTTGTTTGTCATTGTGCAGTTATTTGTATTTATGTTGTCATGCAGTTATTTGTATTTATGTTGTCATGCAGTTATTTGTATTTTAAGCAAATATGAGCTCATGCATTTCAAACAATGCTATATTCCTCTGAATTCTCGTTTCACCACCAGCCTCCTATACATTGCATACAGTGTACCTGTACAGTCTGTAAAGCACACTGAGACAAATGTATAATTTGTGATATTGGGCTATACAAATACATTTGATTTGATTTGATTTGCATACTGTAAACACCAAACCATGTAAGTGGCAAAGAGAAAATAAAGTGTCTGAAACTCCCTGTGTCTCCTTCCTTTGATGCCAAAATATGGAACGGCAGTTCAATTCTCCATGAATTGTTTGATAATTGGTTGATGTCATTCAAGCCAATCACTTCTCTTCGCATCGCTTAGTGATAAGTCAGTCGTTTTCACAAAGCCCATCTGAAGCTGTAATTATTGTGTTGCATAACAGGTTTCTCTACCATGTACCATGTGGTCACGCAAATCTTATCATAACCCAAAACATTTGTCCATTTAAAAAAAATGATTTCTTCCTTGTTTTTATACACAAATGTCCACCACATAGTCTTTGACAAATTAAATATTTAGGGGCAATGCTCTCCCCAAGAAATATAGCCAATGCAGGCTTCATGAATATAAATTACACTTTGAAATCATCTTGAGAATTTTCTCAAATAGAGTTGATGCCACAAGGATTCTTTACCCCACCCTTCTCTTTTATCACATCGTTCTGTTACCCTCCCTCTCCCTCCTTTCAGACAATCCCTCTCGTAATAATTAAAGAAACAGGCGTTCATTCCTCACCTCATCACACAGTAATATGACAACTGGGCCTGGACAAGACCCCGAGGAACTCACACTTATCTTGAGCTGGTGCAGTGGCAGGAGAACACTTCTGTTACTAATGCCCCAAAGCCTGCAGTTTCTTAGCGACTAGGAGGCAGGGTCTCAGGTAATAATAATAATAATAATATTAATAATAATAATAATAATAATAATAATAATAATAATAATAATAAGCTTTATTTGTATAGCACCTTTCATACAAGAATTGCAGCCCAAAGTGCTTCACAGCAAAAACATAACAATTAGTACAAGGACAGAATAAGAGCATTTACAGTACAATAATCACAGTGTTGAAGTACATGAGTCTGAAGTACCATTATAAAAATAGCCAAACTAAAATAGTATAAAATAGCAGATAAAATAGCAGAATTAAAATAATATAATATAGCAGAAGTAAAATAATATAATATATCAGAATTAAAATAATATAATAGCTGAATTAAAATAGCAGATACACGCTTTTATGGTTTCCACAATTGTTAGAGTTGTGTTAAACTTCTAGACTTCTCTGGTCGATACTTTACTTCCCTTTGTCCCCGTTGTACAAAGTAAGTTGAAACACAATCGTCACTGTGAGTCCCTGACTTCGTTTATGGTAAAATCGAGATAAAACCGTTATTAAACACGCTGGTTTAACCTTTTCAGTCCAAGGCAATATCTGACTACTAGTTTTCTCTGCTGTCTTTCTTTAATGTCTTTCACTTCTGCATCTGGCTCAAAACCATGAGCTATTTGACTTATATTAAACTTTAGAGTGCTTAGAACAAGGTTACTTTACCAAACATGAATCAAAATAGGTATAAATGTGTGTCATCAGCGTAATTATGATAACATATGCAGTGTTTCCAGATAATGTGGCCCAGAGGCAACAGTGGAACCAGTATTTAGCCCTGAGGGATGCCATACACGATGTTGACTTTTCCAGACAGAGACAGAAAATGTTGTCCCTCTAGATAGGATGATTGACTGAGTTCTGTTTAATATTATATGAATAGTTTGGCTTTTCCATTTTTAAACAAAAGTTTAAAAAAAAAAGATTTAAAGCTGCACCAATAAATATCTTTTTATATTAACGATGCTTAAAAAACATTGTGTTCTGGAATGTGAAAGTGGTCAATCATAGTGTTGAACCCTCATCACCTGACTCTGCAGGTCCCCTCAGCTCTACAGAGCATTTTATCTACTTTCAGCTTATTGTCTTAGTTCTACACCAATTATACATCAACTGTACTGCTTTGGTTCAGTCACACAGCTCTCATCAACCTCTTTTCCAGACATGGCTGGCAGCTGTTTTTAATAAAAAGAGCTAGAAAAAAAAAAATACAATTTTAGCGTCTTTCAGCTCCTTATTTTGGTTCTAAGTCCTGCAACTTTACTAGTTTTCCAGATGCAGCAGGCAATTGTCTTCAGCAAAAGAAAAAGCACAGTTATATCAACTGTACACTGCCTTCTCAGGGCCAAACAGTGCCTGAGGGAAATGGAAAGGGTATTAAGACAGATTTGCCATGTTGGTTATGTTCTCACCTCATCCAGATGAACCAGGAAGGTAACGTTGCTCCCCAGATTGGCGGTGAGTTTGCCATCTTTAGTGGTAATCAAGAGTCCTTTAGGAGGTCTGTTGGGGCATTGCTGCTTTCTGGCCGTGTACATTTCTTTGACTCCTTTAGTGCAGTTGTTCAACACCACTTTACGGTACCTTTTATAAGATAAAAAAAAACAATTAAATTGATTAACTTTATTCTATTTTGTCCTTTTTTTAGTTTAATATACTAGTCTACACATTTCTTTGGTTTTCAAATTAATCCACAAATGGCACATTATTAGGCCTATGCTTAATAAAACATGTTGTTAAACTCAGCAGAGTGGTGTGTCAGTACAGCTGTTGTGCCTTCCAATTGCAAAAACAGTCTAGATGACAACTGTCAACTCAAGCTGTGTCAGAGGCTGAGACACTTTGCAAAGCTTAATCACAGTGCTAGTAAATAAAACACTCCCACTGTGATTAAGCTTTGCTGAGTGTCTGTCCCCTGGGCAGCCAACACATTATAGTATAAAACCACATTATGTAATACCTAGACAAAATTCAATATATTTCACTTCATTATGTGATAACACCTGCATTTTGTAATAAACAGCTTGAATGCAATATGTAATACATTTCCACTATATATTTCTAAGATGATGAAAATCTGGTCTTGTTACTGCTTTGGCTCCTTAGACAAAGATCAGAGTCAACTATTACACCAAGAGGAGCAGCACAAGTCATTGAAGTCTTATTTAATATTTTAAAAGTTAAATTTAGCTTAATTGTTAAAAATAAAACACATGTACAGATGAAGACATCTATTTTGGTTGCAGTTCCCACCTAATAACCACTGAAATATGTAATCATTTATTACAAAATGTAATGTCATGTTTATTACGAAATGTGGCAGATTATTACATATTTTTCATAGGTAAAAAAATTAAACAATTACGATTACTTCAACATTGTTTTTGATGCCAGACTCATTGAAGGTAGTTTACACCAGTGGTAGAAGCAGGACTCAGATCCTTTACCTAAAGTGAGGCTATGTACATCATTATATTCTTACAAATAAACAGTGGAATTATAAGCTATAAAGCACTCTTGCATAATGTAATACACTAACCCTGACCCTTATAGCCTTACTTGTTCTGGTATGACAAGTTATGGTGGCTAAAGTTAGCTAAAGTTAGCTAGCTTAAACTAGATGCTGTGTAGCTGACATTAAATATAATGTTTGCTGACTTTATGGCTCTTCTTTGCTTACGCCATTGTTTATACTACTTTTAAGCATGACACCGATAAACATGATGATGTCTTTAAAGAAACTGACTCTTGGAAAATGAAGACAAATTCACTGTGAAATTATCCTGTAATAACCACCTGTAGCCACAGTGGCAGCTTATCAACAAAATAAAGAAAGTAGAAGTATCAATAGTGCAAGTTACAAGTACAAGTCCTGCATGTAAAATGTATTAATAGTATTAACAATAGGGACAGAATTCTCACTTTCAAAATGTTAAATAACAAAGTCCTGAAGGATAATATTTTTTTGTCTTGTGCGTACAAGATTATCGAAGCAGCATTTTACTATAGACAGTTGAGGGGGAGCTAACTTGAACAATTTGAAAAACAAATTCTAATACTACAAAGTAACTGTAGCTGGTAAATAAATACAGTGAGATGTGTACAATATTTTTCTCTGAAATGTAGTAATTGTACTAAAATAGTATTTGAGTAAATGTGCTTCTGTGTAGCTCCTCACAGACTCCAGACGGTGCTGTTACCCACTGTGAGGCTTGAGTTGCGGTTCGACAGGCTAACACCGCTAACTTCAAAGATACTGTATTTCCTAAACAAATAGGCTTTTGCCAGGATTATTTTTACGATGTATTAGAGTTTTGTATGCCCACATTGTTTGGCAACATGTTAAAACCAGATTGTGAACAGCATCATCTGAGTCAGTTTTGCACTTCTAATCATATTAAATCGGTGTCGGTATCTGCTCTAAAACCCTTCTTGACAAGACACAGACATGTTTGTGGAAAGAAAATACACATGAATGTATGTACCATTACACTTACAACACATATTCCTCACCCTGTGCTGTTGAAGTAGTTTTGACCCTGGCTGCAGCTTCTGGAGACAGTAGAGGGGTTAAACCAGAAGGCAGGCCGGCAGTTCCCGTCGCCACGCCGCTCATATCCATAATCACTGTTGGACAACAAAGCACAAACACCGGATCAATATCAGCACGTGAGAAGGGATATGTTGTCATACAGTGTGTTCTACATCCCTGACTTATCCATCTCGTTATAACGGGTGACCATTTCTGGTCTGTCTGGCACCATTATTATGTATTGATTAAGGCCACAGTTGACAAATGTGCCACAGCAGTGTGAAGCAGTGTGCATGGAAACACACCCTGGGGTGTGGGGCGGTTGTTACCATACACAGGGATGACTAACTCTCACTTGCCTGCTAGCGTTTCCAATCAGAACATGATTTACGTCTAACAAAGCAAGGTAAGCAAGTGTCCATTCTAATAATGACCATGACATTGATTTATCAATTAATTACCAAGCCAGAACAAATAAACAAAAAGCCAGTGGCTGACCAGTCTAGTTTGACTGTGATTACGACAGTGTGAACTATTCATTAACAGGCTGTCAGGGCAGATTGGTTGCACAGGTGCATATGTCCTTTGAGGATAAAGGTTAGAATGGTGTCTTTGGAACAAAACAACCAAATTCATATTGAGAGTGAGATTGTGTACATCAGTGCTAAAGCTAGTTGTCCTCTGTGCACACATAAGTGGGATAATGGGTTAACCTTTGTATAGTAATAAAAAACACATCACTATCTTAATTGTCGTTTTGTCAACAACAGCTTTGGTAGAGCAAAGTGTCATTGGAAAAATAATTCTGTATTTTAGTTTGAGGAAGAAAAAAATAGATTTATTTTCTTTTAACAAAAGTGTCTCTATATATCAGTGTTTAATATTATGAATATATTATTACATTCTCTATAATAATATAAAATAGGTAAATATTTGGGGAAAAATATACATTCGCTTTTTTACCATGTTACCAAGTTAAAAAAGACCGACCAACTGTAATTCTTAACAATTCACACATTGTGTCGCATTTGTATAATCCTTACACAAACGACTGTGACACATTGTGGTTATAAGGAGAGTTAAGTGCTAAAACTATTTATGGCAGAGGCAGCGGTCAGAGTGACCTCCTGTAGTCAACCAGCGGAAAATGTTGCAGAAAACTAGTTTTGTTGTTTCCTCCATTTCTTTATGCTAAGCTAAGCTAAGATAAGCTAACCTCAATATATACTTAACCCATGGCCACGTTATTGGTATCGATTTTTGGAAAGAAAGCATGTTAGCGTATTTCTTAACATGTTGCTTAAAAACAAAAAAATGACAAAAAAAACAAAACAAGCAGCCCTACAAATAAGTTTGCTATATTTAAGGTTCACAATATAAAATTCAGAGCCAGCTAGCCGATAACGGTGCTAACAGTGCAAACAATGGCAATAGTGGTGAAAGAGTGGACGTGATAAAACTGTTGGTCAGGGCGACGTATCAGTGGTAACCGCCATATAAGCGCAGTGCAGAGCGCTAGCCATTAGCTAGCAAGTAAGGCATACAAACAAGGATTCACATGCAACGGAACGAGAAAATCAGATTACAACACACACAGATGGAGTGACTTTATTCTCTGCTCAGGTAGACATTACTCCACTGTATCTTTATATAGCAAATATTTTATATTATTCTGCTATATTAATGCTGTGAATATTGAATTGAGAACCTTTGAAATACTGTGTAAGGTTCATTTCATAGTTTTGTTCACTTAGTCTGTGCCAAGGAAAAAAAGTGATAGGAATGAGGTCAGCTCCATACATTAGAACAATACATTACAAATTGTTTTCTGTAAGGAGTCCTATATGCTCACTATGTTGCCAAATCACATGGAGTATAGGACCCAAGCATTGAGCATCCAGTGTAAACTTTCACTACTTTACAGTTTCCGATGCTCTGTGCTATATTATGATTGGTATTCAAAAAGTATCGAGGTTTGACATCCAGCTTTAATCAGCCTCTTGTACTGTATAAAATTGCGCTATTTGCAGGGAGTTCTTCTCCTTGCATAGCACCATTTTTTTATACAAGGCTAATGAGTATGTACTTCAGCTGATCCTGTGACAGACTCTAAAAGGATTTTAGCTTTTTTCGGCACTGATGGTTTATAAACTTCTCATTTTAGAATTTTAAGCATTCGTCAAATAGTTCCCTGCAGAAGGAGACATAGCAAGACAGACAGAGCGGAAATCAGACTCAGTCACATAAAGAAAATAAAATAAACTTTACATTAATTCAATGGGAAGCATTTGGCACTCTATGAACACTAACTGCTGTACGTTGGGATGGCTTATTTCTGTTCCCTGTCATTACAAGATAAAAAATACAACCGTTTAGGATTTGCATACAAATTGAAACTATTTACACCCACCCACATCATCTCAACAGAATTACAAGCACAGCGAGCTTCCAGAGACAGACATTATGAGCAAATTGTGCAAAACAATCTCAAACTTATCAGATTATTGGAAAACACACAGCAAATGGAGTAAATTAATGAGACACATGAAAAGCATTTGCAATAGATTCCAACTAAATGGCTGAACATTGGCCTCGAGGATGAGGAGTGGAAATGGTGTTTGTATAGAACTCCTTGTTTGCCTGGGCTGCGTGCTTCCACTGATGCACCGTTATTGCTCTGATCACAGAAGAAGACACACCTTGCTTACGGTTATGGAATAAAATGTCCATTCTACATAAATCCCTTTTTTTCACCTCTGAGTTGTAATTCAGTTGGTGTTGCTGTAATACAACCCAGTGCATTGTTCTGCTAAGAAAAAACAGCACAGGTCCATCAAGTCAACGTATGTCTGTAACTGCTCTGCAGGTTTAGTAACAAATGTGGTAATTAGATAACCATTAAGAAAAGAAAGGCACAGTGGTGTAGAAGTAAAGCTCAAAACATCAGTGTTCTCTTCTAGTCCATGCATTTGTTTGTAGCTGAAGTGGGTATGTTAGTTAACTGTTAGCCTATACAACATAGATATGCTGTTTGCGAAAGAGAGTATTTAACGGCAGCTAGGTGGATGTTCTTGACACTAACAAATGGCTGCTAAATCTGTTTTTTTAAACTTACTTACACTCAGGAGCTTTTGATCGGATGAGATAAGATAAAAAAAATACACATTTTTTGATCCCTTGCAGGGAAATTTGGTTGTTGCAGGCGTGTAAGGACAGACATTTAACAACACTGTTGAGTCGTACTGTCACAAACATTTATATATGGCATCTGCCAAATAGAAAATAATTAAAATATTAAAACGTTTAAAAATTCAACAAAGATGAATAAAATACTTCCTTTGAAAATAACATGTGTGGCAGTGTTCGAGAACCTTTAGCAAACAGCGGAGAGAAACATAATCCCCCTTGACGATTACGAAGAAAGGAGCAATTGTACAAAGCCCCACATCATCTTACCATTCAAAATCATGAGCTCGGCAAATACAGGATTCAGCTGAGAGGATTTTTGAGTAGTCCTTTCCCAGGATGCAGTAGTTTCCAGGCCTGCGCTTCATGTAAATCTGTTTTTGTCCCATCACGCAGGGTTCACCCTGTTGGCACACGAAGCACAACAACTACTGTGACTGACAGGACTTTAACACGGTCAGTGGTACAACGTATGATGTTTATATGTTTCCTACCTGGTTGTGCAGGTGCCAGGTTTGGTAGTCTTCCTCTGTGCATTTCCTGCTAAAGATGGACTTGTAGTCTATCTTGATGAGCTGCCATTCAGAACGGTGGCTGAAGTGTCCAAAAAAGCTGCAGAGGGAAATTACACAATTATGTTAAATCATAAACAACAAATTTATGTCAATGTATCAACGTGCTAACATAATGTGACACAGCTTCTCTGTAAATTGTGTAAAAAAGTGCTCACATTTTGTAGTGTTAGCTATTAATTGTGTTTATGATGATGAAACAGGTTATCTAAATCAGCGGTTCCCAACCTGGGGGTTGGGTAGATCACAAGATGTTTAAAGGGACAAGAGAGAGAAACCAGATTTGGTGTTTATTTGACTCTTCTCTATGTTTTACTTTTAAATGATAACATATTGGATATGCTCACCTTTGTCACAGTGAAACAAAAGTTAGAGTACCTTTACCTTCTGTAATGACATACAGTTTTTACGTGTACATCTTATATGATTATTATATGGTTTTGTATGATGAGCGGGTTAGCGAGTCACCCCAAATTACCTTTGATTAAATACATTTATTTAACTGCCCCAGGAAAATAAAATACAGGGATTTTGATCAATAAATATAGACAAACATATTTCTTTGACAGCATGTAAGAAGAGACAAATGACCATATTAACACAGGCACAAATGGTTAGAACTTGAAACCTTTATTTGTCATATTTTCAACAATCTGGTAAGGAATTACTGAATTAATCTATGGTTGAACTGCTAATGACTCACAACAAGGTCATACATGTGATGAGTGGTCAAAGTGTTCTGTATTTTCAGGGGTCATAAGCTAAAAAAGTTGGCAACCACTGATCTAGAGCATTATATTTGAAGGTGAGCACACTCAAAATGTCAGTTAAAGTAATTGAACAGGAAATCTCAAAACGATGGTAAGTATGGTAGGTCAAAATTCAATCAGAATGCTGGTCTGTAAAGTGTGATAGAATACATTTGGTTAATATTGTGGTTTGTTTAAAGCCTATGGAGTCATTTATGATTGATACATTACTGTCATTACATAACCTGATATGTCTCCGTTCCAAATCCTTTTGGGATGTCATCGACTCAAGTTGTAATAAACTGGAATTAAACTTTAAAGACCCTCGAGACTTGTCAATATAAATCAGAGTTTCATTATGAATGATGGATCCTACATTAAATCATACTTAAGTTAAAACAGTTTCTGTTATTTCACGTTAGAGTTTTCATATTTTGTTTGTTTGTGCTCACTACCTTTTACAGCTATTTTAACTATTGCATATTTAGTCAAGCCTATTTATGTTTGTAAAGAAATACTTAAAAGGGCTAATGTGTAGTATTTAGGGAGATATATGAGCATAACATCCATCCATCCATCCATCCATCCATCGTCTACCGCTTATCCGGGGTCGGGTCGCGGGGGCAGCAGCTCCAGTAAGGAACCCCAAACTTCCCTTCTCCGGGCCACATCCGCCAGCTCCAGTTCCTAAGCCAGTGAGGAGATATAATCTCTCCACCGAGTCCTGGGTCTTCCCCGGGGTCTCTTCCCAGCTGGACGTGCCTGGAAAACCTCCCCAGGGAGGCGCCCAGGTGGCATCCTTACTAGATGCCTGAACCACCTCAAATGGCTCCTTTCAACGCAAAGGAGCAGCGGCTCTACTCCGAGTCTCTCACGGATGGCTTAGCTTCTCACCCTATCTCTAAGGGAGACGCCAGCCACCCGTCTGAGAAAACCCATTTTGGCCATGTACCCGTGATCTCGTTCTTTCGGTCATGACCCAGCCTTCATGACCATAGGTCAGGGTAGGAACGAAGATCGACCGTTAGATTGAGAACTTTGCCTTCTGGCTCAGCTCTCTTTTCGTCACAACGGTGCTGTAAAGCGACTGCAGTACCACCCCCGCTGCTCCGATTCTCCGGCCAATTTCTCACTCCATTGTCCCCTCACTCGCGAACAAGACCCCGAGGTACTTGAACTCCTTCACTTGGGGTAAGGGCTCATTCCCTACCCGGAGTAGGCAATCCACCGGTTTCCTGCTGAGAGCCATGGCCTCAGATTTTGAGGTGCTGATCCTCATCCCAACCGCTTCACACTCGGCTGCGAACCGATGAGCATAACAACGTATCATTAATGTATCATTACCTGAAACTACGAATTGTTGTGTTTTCGTTACCTTAGAAGAAGCCCTTCATGTCTACACAGGGAGCGGGTTCTCTTCTATGGAGTCAACTATGTTGCACCGCCATGTTTCTACAGGAGCTGAGAAAGGACAAACCTAAATCTGGCTCTGCTTTTACGTCAGCTGAAGGCCACTGTAGTTCTCCGACACGCTCTTAAAACTGCGGTAACACCAGCCGCCGCATGAATTCCATTGCTTCTAAAGGAGTGTTATGGTAAGAATGGCTTCTGAGTGAGGGGAAGGTCCTGAAAGATACCACGGCGTTCCCACGGTTGTGCACTGTGTGGTTTGTTACCACAGTCATGTAAAGAGAGGGGTGAGAAGAGGACTTTTTATAGTTTATTGCAATCTGCAACCGCAACACTAGATGCTGCCAAATCCTACACACTGTCCCTTTAGCTTTGCATGGACACCTTCTTTATCTTAATCTATCTCACCTTTTTGCTGAGAACCCAGAGACAATAGAGAAACGAATAGAGACAATACCACTCACCTTTTACTCAGCCAGGGTACAAACTAAAAGGACAAAGAAATCAACACCTTTTAACATGTCATTCGTTCTTTGTTGAATTTTTGCCTTACGTCATTATTTGGTTCTCGGCCCCAGCCTCCACCAAGACTCCATCCACGAACAGAGGAACCAAGGAGAAGCTGTGTTGGGTCCATTGCCTCCCCTCATCAAAGCTGACCCTGTGTGTGTGTGTGTGTCAGAATGCATTCCCATTACAAACCCAGCAACAACGATGGCATGGAAACAGACGCTCTCTATTAAAGCCTAGTCATGGGGGGATTTAGGTGGGGATCAGAATGACTGGCTCGTCTCAGTAGACGTGACTCTGATTCTCTGTGCAATTAGTTACTGTAGGTTTGGGTAAATATCAAAATGCTGAGCATTAAAGGCATATTTAAGAGACAGACTGTCTGGTTATCAAATCAACGATGCACAAACTGCTTTCAGAGAACATGCCAAAAAGGAAAGGAGCGACGTCACAGTTCCTGGGTAAAGTCTACCCAGGGGTGAAAAAAACAAGACCAGAATAGAACTGTTTCATGTTCAACTACAAAACTGCAGAGGGGGAATGAGACAGCAAAAAAACATTGGACAGCTTTCATCATGGGGGCCAAGGCTCTATTGATTCTGACAGCTTATCAACATCGTACTGAAGTGAGAACAACTAGCAGTACCCAAGTCTGACATGGGTTGAAACACTGCTGAGGCCTGTGCTTGGAAGAAAGAAAATCCCCCCATGTTGTTTCTAAAAACCCCACTGCCTTGATTTTGCTAAAAGCACTGACAACGGAAAAAGCATTGACACGCACCTATTATGAGATTCAGGCAGGGGAAATGTTTAACTGAACATTGGCTGAGAAAACAATACGGTTCCATAGCTGCTTTACAGTAGTGGTAGAGTTATGCAGGCTTCTTTCTATCTGTCATTTTCTTTCTCTTCCTCTACCATCACACTTAAATTGGATGGGTTGAAAAAAGTCAGAAGGCTACACTTCACTGGCTCTAAAACTAATTTCAGAATTGTTGCAAAAGCGAGTGGAGAAAAGATCTGGTCTCAGTTGGATTAGCCTGCACTGAGGCAAAGCGTAGGCACCCGATTTGGCAAGAGGAAGGCAATGTGTTAATGAAAACACTAAAAGGGGGGGCTCAGACGGCTGGCTGTTAATGATAAGTGGCTTGAAAAAAAACTCTCAAATTAGACTGACTATGACATTTTTTTTTTTTTTTTCAAGACCCACAGTCAAAGTATATCTCTTAATGAATCACCTGTCACATATAATATATACATGTTCATTTTTTTTCTTTGACCATAAAGGTCGGATTAACCTAAAAATTGCTGTAGGAATTTGAAAAAAACAATTTTAGAAAGAGATGGACATACCACAAGTGTCTGGTTGGCACAGACGGCTGTTTGACAGCAACGAGGGCCCCTCCTTTGTCCAGAAACCACACGTTGTGCTCCTCTTCAAAAATCTGAACGGACACATGCAGAAATGAACAGTTATAGTATTGATGTAACAGGCACAATATTACTTCCATAACTTACAAGAAGCCATGAGATAAGAAATTGACCATTTGCTAAACCCCACCAATGATATCTGAGCAACCACGAAGATTTCTCAACATGATAAAGAATATGAAGGTTGATGTCTTTACCCATTGTTGCACCTAGCAACACATAGCGAGTTTATTTATCTGTCAATGTGCTCCAATCACTGATGCCCATTGTTTGTATGGGGAACTCCTTATGCTTTGTTCTTCTTCTAAATTATTTAACTTGGATATGTGTTTTCTTTTCAAAAGTGTGAGTTTATACCAGTGTCTGGATTCTCATGACACTTCAATTCAACTGTGGAGTTGAACTTGAATTTCATAGTATATCTTGTGTCCAGGCTATGTGTGAAAAGTTATAATGAATAACCAGAAATCAGGAAGCGACATCATCTAGTAGCACCTAGTGACTTTCTTTTTGGAAATACCATAGTTGACAACAATAGGTCTGAAGTGACTTACAACTATAAGCATCCCCCGCTGTCGAGCTTCACATTATAGAATAGCAAGCAAGAATGACTTCCAACGCCAGGAGTTAGCCTTTCCTTAGCCTTTCCTTAGCTAGCTACATTATTTTATGGGTTATGTATTATTTTGTATCATGTTACATTACAGGGAAAGAAATGTTGGCATACTGCATGGGAGCAGATCCTGGATGTAACTCCCGGATTTACATCCAAACATTTGAAAGCCGAATATTTGAAATGTATTGTATTGTCCTTAAACCGTTTTCTATTGTTTGAAAATAGAAAACATAAAGCATGAATATAACCACTGGGTAGCTTTTATTTTTTTCATTCAACTTTATGCTCGAGAGATCATTGAGGGGCGACCCTCGTTTAAAATGACATCAAGTCAATTACTAAATCCAAGAGAAACAAAACAAAACAACAACAAGGAGATATATAAACAGAGAAGAGGAAATACCTTTCTACAGAAAGTAAAAGACATTATATTGTTTTGAATAGGACAATCAAGAGATACATTCAGATATCTAAGATGTAAAAAGTTAAATAAAGTACGCAAAAGATCTCCTCAGATTTTGCAACTAGGATAAATAATTTGACATACATATTGAAATGCAAAATATAATAATGTTGTGTCTCGTCAGTTATGTTAACTGTATTCATGTTCATGTTTAGTGTTTAGGTCAGGCTTTTGTTTTGTTTCATGTTAGTCTGTGGTTGTCATATGCACTTTGTGTAGTTAGATTCACTCATGTCTAGTCTCGTCGTGCACCTGTTTTATTTTATACCTGCCTCTTGTCCCTCTTTCAAGATCCCTTTACTTCTTTCCTTGGTGGGATTATCTGCCCGACCCTCATTGTTTCCACCTGTGCCCTCTCACCTCACGTTTAAATAGGCCTGTTAGTTAGCAAGAGCTAATGCAATCCGCTAGCATTTCAGTTTGCAAAGGAAGTCTGTTTTTTTCCCTGAGATCAAAAATGACTGTGAATTTTACATTTTAAATCTGGTCCTGTTAAGGTGGCTTTTTCAATGTAGACATGTTGGCGACATTAACGACAGCTCCTTTCTATTCCAGCGTCTCATTAAGCCATCACAGAATCAGACTCAACATCCGGTTTATTGTCTAGGTTTTCACGTGCAAGAAATTTGCTTTTGTATATTGATGCATAACATAAACCGTGAAATAGAAAATATTAAATTAAAAATAAAAGCAACTACACAAATTAGGCTACATAAATAATGAATAGAAGAAACTTTACAATGAAAACATGAAATAAATCATATAAAAATATATCTGAATTAAAATGAAAGACCTGTGCAGCCTTTAGTTTGTACAGAACTGTGAGAGTGAAATCATTCATTTTAGTATTTACACCTGTTCCTTTCCCACCGTGAAGTATCAGACAAGTTCTTTTGATAACTACACATGTTCCTTGCTGGAGTTGAAAACTTTAGCAACACTAACTAAGGCGGTGGGGCATAGCAAAGTCTCAATTGGGTTGTATAACAAAACAAAACAATATATTTGGAAAGCATCTAGCTGTCATGTCAACGTGTCAAACTATAATACACGTGTGTCAATTGGCTTGAACTCAGTGTGAATCTCACCTGTCTCCAGCTATTGCCAGCATCAGACGATATGAACATGCCAACGTTGTTGTAAGACAGCTCTGCTCCGATATTTCCTGCAGTGGAAAAGCAATATGGGACACAACTGAACAGGAGATCCCACAGATAAAGGGGCCATGTGTTTAAAATTCATGCTGCCAATCACACCACGCCTGTGATTAATCCATTCCTCTGGCTCGATTCCTAGATCAGCCTGCCGTCTCCTATTCATGTGACTAACACAGAGAAGACCCTAGGTTGATTCCAATGGATGCCTGCATCATTCAGGCAACATAATGTGAGATGTGGAGGAGGGCGGGTGCCTCCTTCGCTCTGGCAGTTTGCAGTGTAACAACATAATGCCTCCAAAGCTTTTCCTGCGAGTGTGCACAAGTGAACTGACTTCTTCCGTTGATCCGCTCTACTATCTTGGCCACGGCTCAGTAAATAGGCATGTGTTTGATCTGGATGGTGTTTGTCATGTTAGTGATATGATCTCCGCGCCAGCTGACGTCTTAAAAGGCGCAGCAGGCAAAGTGAATCACGGTGCCAAAGCAAAGGCTCGGCCAGCAATACACAGACACACAAAGACACACTGTGCAAGCAGAGCAGCGGAGATGTATGTTTATTCAGCATTCTCACACACCAAAGACAAAACAGACAGATCCAAAGACAAACACACACTCACATATGAACGTACACATACAAAGCAAAAGGCTGACTTTTTTCTGCTGACAGTGCCACTGGTGCTAACACATCTATTTAGTTGTAAGTCATCTCCATTTCTCTGCTCCAACTCTTTCACAAGATCTGACTCGCAGGCGCACAGACAATGCACAGCACAAACTGTCGCCTTTTCTCACACATGCGTAATTGGCTGGGTGATGAAATGACATCAAAACAGGTGGACATGTGAGCCACAGCATATTTGCCTGTGGAAGTAGTGGAGATCCTGCAGTGCTCTGTGCCCAGTGTAGCTTAAAGAATCGCTGAGACAGAAGCTTCAGTGAGGGGGCACGCAGGGGTCACAGCGCTGCATTATTTGGTCTAGTAGCTGACTGGAGGACCACAGTACAACTCTCCATCCAAACTTTTAATGCAAAAGTTACTTGAAAGGCTTCATCACAAAAATGTATCACAAACAACAAATAACACAAATAAGCCACGTGAAGTGGTTTTATGTGCACTTGTGATGAGTCTTTTGTCTTACCAGTGGCAACTATGATCCCCGGTGCAGAACTCTTGGTGGAGATTGTTCCTGACAAGTAAGGATTCTCTGACATTTGCAGTTGGAGGTTGAGTGAACAAAAAGGCTGCAGAAGAAGAACACACAAGTTAAGACACAGGTGTAAAAATAGAGCCCTTTCATCTCATTTGCACATTACTTGTCTTTGCAAGATTCACAGAACATATGATATAAATGCATCTTATTCTCATTGTGAATCAATAAATTTCATAATTCGTAAATAACAGGGTCAGAACATAAGTGTGGAACAAAAACAATACCATCACAAAACAAGCCGGATTCATTAGTCTCCCAAAGAGAACGGACTGTTCTTTCATACATTTTTGCTAATTGCATTTAATTTGCCATTAATACAAAGAGCGATGGAATTTGCATTAAAGTATGAAGCCACGTCTCTAGGGCATGCACACAACAGAAGACAATTACATTTGTTCACAGAGCAGAAAAAAGTGTGTCTGCTCTCATCTTTGCAGCAGACAGCGTGTCACTGGTGTAAGGACATCAAGAGCAGTGGGACTGAACAGGGTAATCAAAAGGAATCTACGGCAGTAATTAAAATGTCACATGAATGCGCAATCACAGGGAACCTGTAAGTCACACCGCACGGCCCAGAAATCACCTCTTAAACAGCAAGAAGTCCTACTAATGTCTCAAACATGATTCCTTCTAACTATCGCGCTGCTAGTTTTAGTTGGAGGGAGGCTGTCTAATGAGGAACGAGACGCCGTCAGCACATGCAGTGTAGCATCTGATGTGATTTATTTCTGAAGCACAATTTGTGTTTAGCTTTTAAAATAATGTCAGGCTTGCCCAAATATGTTGCAGAAGAAATGCAATACTGACCTCTTGCAGAATTTGATTGTATTGTATTATTGTGGGATGTGACATCAAAACAGGTGGACATGTGATCCACATCATATTTGCCTGTGGAAGTCATGCAGTGCTCTGTGCCCAGTGGAGCTTAAAGAATCACTGAGACAGAAGCCCAAGTGAGGGGGGCACGCAGGGGGCACGCAGGGGGCACAGCGCCCTACATAAAGGGTTTATAGAGGCTTCATGAATTGTTAATAAAAAATTTAGAGAAGCTACAAACCATTAATAACCACATCTTTCCATCTGCCAAGGAGTAAACAATGCTTACAACTATAATTATACAGTGCTATAAACAGATTATAATGCATTACCAGTATGGTATAATGCATTATATACACTGGTGTAACAGAAAGTGCTACTGATAATCCGTTTTAAAGATTTATAACAAAGTTATACAATTCATTGTAAATGATTTATTCTCATTTTGATTGGCTCTCTTTTTTAAGCGCACCAGTCAACGTGCAGTGTCTCACCAGTATGCAGTGAATGTCGTTTCCATCCAGGTCTGTAGCAGGAGCCTGCATGAGCCTCCAGTCTCTGCCTTTATTGTAGGTCATGTAGGTCTTGACCTGGTTGTCTTGCCTCTTGTTTGCAATCAACATGCCTTTAATTCCTGCCACCTGGGGAACACAGACACATAACAGGTTAAAATCGTTAAAATCAGCGTTTCCCCTCTCAATGCAAACCAGCGCTGTGCAGTTTACATTTATCTCTCCCATAACACTTTAGTCTTCCATTGCAGATGTAAAAGCACACCCAGTGCTCTCATCAGAAAGTGCATTTTGTGTATTGAGGCAGAAATCTTCACAATACTAGTTCAGTAAAATGCAAATGGTGTGTTTATCCTTTCTTGCTTGCGCCTGACAGTCAGACACCATCAGCAGAGTCGGCTGCATTTTCTTATTCTGTGCTAAGTGCTATCTGTAATTATATCCTTACACGTCTCAGCAATCCAGACAGAACACAATGATGACCGTTGAGAAGTGACACCTTGTCTGTTTTAGTCAAATCTCCCCAAACAAGCACACACACACACACACACACACACACACACACACACACACACACACACACACACACACACAGATACACACCTCTCTCCCAAAATCAGGTTTTAGACATACACTTCAACTTAACCAAAGCATGATATACAATGGAAAGGACAGAGTCACTCCACATGGTTGCCATAGTGAGGGGCAACATTGACTCCCTGAAGGGAGCATGTCTGTATAAGTGGCACTAATAGGCAGCGCATTTGACATTGTCATAAAAACATGGCACTCAGGATACATGCGGCTAACGAGGGTCCTATCGTCCTTTCCCAACCCAGCCTGTCAATCACTGTACTAATTATTTATTGCCTCCACCTCCTCCATCACATGTGCACGCACTCACACCTGCACGCAAACAAGGAGACCCACGCGTCCTCACCAGCATACATTTCTCTCCATCCATCACTCACACCACCCACACTATACTTTCTTGACAACAAAGTGAAGGACGCAGGCATAGATTTCTATTCTACAGCGCAGATTACTCTTAGCACTGCAGCACTAAAGGAATTCTCTCACATTTTGAGAAACTATTATTTGCCACCTTCTTGCAATGACGTTTTAAAGCATGAGTAGAAATGAAAAAGTGGATAAAGCATGAAGATTGTGCCCCTCTATGTGATCAGACACAGAGAACACCCTGCTGGTTTTAATAATCTCTGCCACCATCAGTTAAGCGTGAGTCATATCTATGACCAAGTGAACAGTGCAGAATCTTATATTTAATCTTTTATTTTCAGTGTTTTACCTGTTGAGACCTACGAGCCATCCTTGTAAGTAAACATGTATTTTACAGAGACAGAACTGGACTCTGTTGACTTAGCCCTATTATCACAGAAGAGTATCTTGATTGGTCAGCATTTACTGCACATGGAAGCACTTTGTTTTGCATTTCAGGCCAATCTAAATATACCTAATATATACATATATGTGAAACATAAAATGCGACCGTTGCAGTTTATTGCATCATCTGATATCACAACAAATTAATTTAGTTTACTGCATCTGTGAAGCAGTGTTCCCAAAACCCATTTCTGTTCATTTCAATTAATTTTTTCTATCAATTATTGTTCTACAATGTGTGCTTGCTTTGCTTGGTTTCAGCTTCGGACAGGTATGTGGAATAAGACAATTTATTAGTCTGACTTCATTGTCTGTCAGGACACCTCAAAGGAGGCAAAGTGTGCCAGTATTTTTTATAATGCATTAGCCCTTATTTATTAAGACATGTGTACTCCTAACCATCCACTTGAGTGCCTAGAATTAGATTTCTTTTTATACCACATCCTACCCAAAAGCATAATGTCCCTCTTACAGAGCACCAAAGGGTCTAAGAGGCTCCAGAAGTGCTCTTGCTATTCTTTATTTTTAAATGCTGATCACAAGTTCCTGGAGCCCCAGCTGACATCTTAATTTGCTTTCGTCAAAACAAGAGTCCAAAACCCAAAGCTTTTTAGCCTTTAATGATAGAAAAACTAATGTAAACAGCTGAAACCAGAGAGTATTTGAAATATTTGGTGGACAAATGACTCAACTCATTAATCTATTATCACAATTATTATACTTCTGTTATAATGAACGTTCTATTCCAGCTCTACTTTGCACTTAAAGCTGCATAGATTGTTGTTGTTTTAACACTTGGCAAAACAAGCTGAAAACACAGCAGAGTCATATGTCCAACATTCACTCTCCTTTTAGCTTTTTATCTCTGTTTGCTGTTTTGTGCTGAGCTGGTAGAATACAGTGAGTTTATCAGCTTTTAGTTTTTACTTGCACTAACGTTTGTGTGGCGTCAAACCAAAACAATGAGCTAAGTGATGCTTAAATCTTGAGGAAACTACAAACAAGTGACCCCATATAACACGGAGTAATTTGATCCATTGCTAACGTTAAAACATTGATGTGTGTTGCTGTAAACTTATTCTGTTTTCTACAGAACGACACACGACATACACCACATCAAACTCTACATTTAGCAACTCAACCTCTTCACCGCCACTGAAAGTTCTCCATCCTTCAGAATGTTGCTGCTGTGGTGGTAAGCAGCTGTTCTTTAAAAAATAGTGTTTTTCATGTTGTTTTTTTCTGAACTGAATGATCACATGAGAGGAGAAGGACCCATGTGTCCATTAATGTACAATACATTAAAACATGGCTGTAAATCTGAAAAAGTGCTGCTGTTAAGTAAGATGACACATCTTTATTGAGCAGCAAGGAATTAAACAGTTATTTAATGTGAAGTGATTTAGCATTTTACAATATAGTATATGGCTCATTTCTTGAATCACAGCTTTGTGGGTTTAAGAGCGCTGGGTGGAAAAACACAAACATGAAGGGCCACATCATCTTGAGTAGCAGCATTATCCTGATCATCTACTACTCTTCACTGACAACAATCCACTTCATGTATTCAATCAATAATACAGAGCTGTTTATAACAATGCATGAGAGAGAGAGAGACAACAGTGAACCCAAGACAATCAGAGTGATAATTGTCAGAGAGCCACCTGCTAAATCACCTCTCAGACTGATGGGATGTTAAGCGGGTGATGTCGAGCACAGTTGTCAACAGAAAATGAGTTTGCACAACAAAGACTCATGATTACCAAATTTGCCCTTATCCAGTTTGATTGACGATAAAAATAATCCGTCTGATTTAGAAGATAATTGTGCAATTTTCTGTGTGGGAATAGCATAATTGGTTTTAAGGAGGAGGATTCAACAAGAAGAGAGGCCCTCTGGGAAGAAGAGACATGACTTCTAAGTGGAAGAACAAAACAACTTGCCCATACTTTGCTGCCTCCCCTCTGGTCTGACTGGAGCTGTGTCTTCTCTTTGGAACATTAGGTCTGTGAAGTGCAGTTTGTCAGGGTCCAACAGCAATAAATGGGATGGGTTCCACAGCATATATCTTACCCTGTGTAATGGCTCTGATTTATCAGAGACAGCAGTGCATCATCTATCTCTTGTTTAGGTTCTGATCAAGAACGGAGCTTTGACCGCGTGACAAATGTAATTAAAACGCCTTATCATCTAGTGCTGCACGGTGAAATGCTTTTACTGCTGCATGGTAAGAGGAGCTGCACACACACTCAGAGCAGCACACCACCACATACTGTGCAGGAGAGGAAATGGCATTGTTAATTACCACACCGCTGCCACTGATGCTGGCCAATATCTCACTTCCTTCACTCTCGCAGCCACACCTGCCAGTGTAGGAGTGATAAACTGGATCCATCAGGGAGTGGAGATGGAGGGAAATCTACTTTCCTGCAATGAATGCTAATGCAAACACATACAGTAGCTAGCCAGTAAGCTAACAAGGTCATTACAAGTCCAGAGGTGCATGGCAGTGAGCCCCATTAAGCATGCTCTTATGCTGCATATGTCTGCTGTCAGGAAGATGGACGACGACAGCCTATATGATACACTACCTGCACAACTAACTAGTGGGTTCAGTGGGGCAACAACTTCTAAAATGTAGGTAAAAACAAACTCTCATGTAATGTATTGCATACCAGTGTATTTTACCCAGCATTACCTCTTATATAGTATTCTTAGATTATAAAATATATATAACAAATTAAAATAGTGTGACATCAATCAACAATCAGATCTGGCCTTCAGAACTCTGATCAACAGACATTTGAAAGTTATATTTCATTACTTGTTTTAATAATAAAAGTTATAAGTTACAATACAACATTCGTACAGAGGCCAGTATATCCTGACTTTCTGTTCATTGTGTGTGACAAACACTGCCAGATACATTTTATTGTAACTTAATATTGTCTTTTTGTTGGACCCTGCTCGCCTAAAAAACGGTCAGGTTTCAAATTCCTTGGTCGCCGTTTGTAACGCATGCTTTCTGGTAATAATGTGTAGCCTGGTGACATCCAATGGTGGTTATTTTCTCAGACTTCACAAGCTCGATTAGAGCCTCTAAAGACATTATGCACACAGGTTGGTCAACTTCGCTCGATGTGTAAAATGGGTGGACCTCTGGAAAAGAACTGTCAAACCACAGAAGGTTAAAGCTCTGTGTTTAAATGTTTGCTTGACATTTGGATCAGATGTGGGCCTTTAACAAGTGAGGTAACAGTATCTGATCCCAGAAATAATAGGCTGCAGGAACATTTAGCAGCAGCAAAGGAAGTGTTGGTCACTGGTATAGATTAAGAGCCCTATGTATGCACCCTTTTGAGAAACTGTACGGGCAATGGGGCATACAAATCTGAATGTATTGCACATTTACCCACAAGCTATCATAAAAACCCATTTGGCTCCACTGTTTGCGTGTTTCCACATGCTTGTAGTTTATGGTAGATTTTAAGAAGTACTCAGAAAGTAATAATCCCTATAATTTTGCATCTTCAATCAATGAAAGCCTTCTTGTATGTATCCCCCCAGGGTGTCCAATTTTATCGGGTGCGTACCTCGTACAGATCCAGCATCTGGTTCCCTCCGATGCCCCTGGTGGTCTTGACATTTTCCATGGCCAAGGTGAAGTAGATGCCTCTGGTGTCGGACAAGTAGAGGTTATAGGTGTCGTTCTGGTTCCACTCCTGCACCGCCGCAAATACCTGCTTCTCATCAGTACTGACAATGTGTAAATCCTATCAGGGAGCAGGGAGAGATTAAGACGAGTTATGACTGGAAGCAGAGAGGTGACGGATTAGAACATGCTGACCCTGAGGGACTGGTCATGAGATCAATGCTGTGGAGTGAATATAAATGGTAGACGACGTACTGTATAGCTCCCTCGGAGGCTCATTCTCAGTGTGGTACCACGACTAAAAGTATGACTTTAAAAAGGACAGTTTGCCAGATTTTATGGGAAAACAACCTAAAACAGGTGACGATATGCCTGTGGCATAGCACATTTCTTTTTTACCAATCTACATAAATTTCACCGTTGTGACAGCATCAAATTCAAAAGCTTTCAGAAACAGGGGATATGTAACTGAGTCTATGATTAATTAACTCTGTGACATTCTGAAATTAGAACAGATTTCTATGAGTCATAGAAAGTAAAAAGTCAAAATACTTGTCAGGCTAATGTTGCTGTAACTTACCTTAGGCAGGGAATATGTGGGTAGTTTGATTTGTATAAATGATTCTCTCTTGTAGGACACATAATAGGTGGCTCGTCCTGATGTAGGAACCTACGAGACATGAAGTAGAATTCATTTCATACATTAAATATTACATACAATGTTTCCCTCTATTACCTAGAGCCTTGGTTTTAAGTCAGTGTTGTATTAACATCACTTCTCTTTTCCTAGTGATGGAGCTCAGCTGCTGAACAAATGCAGGTGACACCTTGTATCAAGGCCTTCTGTGTTTTCCTGATCACTGACATCATATCAATTCAAGTGGTGAGTGAAAGCACACACCAATCTGTCTCTTTGTCCTGCTGGTTTACAAGTCGCTCCTCGATATACAGGATTTTCTGTTTAGTTTTTAACTTTTATAGCCATTTATAGCAATCTCCTGGCTTGCATTCAGAGGATGCTGCCCTCTCTAGGTGTCAATATGCTTGGCGGTTTCAAAGTGGACTTTGGTAAATATCTCGTAGGTGAATCAATAGTCTCATTATTCTTTGTCAGGAGAAATCTTTAAGTTGCCTAACCAAGCCTCATCTGCAGGCTCTGAAAAGAAGTCGTCCATAATGGTAGACCCTTTGCAAACACTCCAAGCTGTTTGTTGTTAGCTTATGCAGCAAGAAAACACAGCGCTGGTGGCTGCTGGAGAATTGTCATTAGCCTCGAGGCCATTGAAGCCCAGCACTTTATACACATACACACACATAGAGACAAAGCAAAGTGAGACTGCAGTGGCATAACACACTTTTCCCTCCTATCAATAATGACTTAATATTCGTTAGAGGAAAAACCTTCAAAACAAACCAGTGGCTCTCTGCTGAAGAGAAGTGATATCAGTATTAATGTTGTATGGCAGGGCTGATTCTTTTACTGATCTTGTAAGTTCTCTGAATGGCTCAGAAGAGAGAACAAGCTATATTAGCAGACTTGCAGTGTGCACCGCAGAACAGTCCCACATGCAATCGAGTGCAGGAACAGGAGATCGATGGCCGGGTAACCAGAGGCGGTTTGAACTTTAAGAGGAATTGGTATGATTGATTTTTTTTTTTTTCATCCCTTTCAGGATCTTTCGTCTGTGATGCATACGTGTTAAAATGTGGAGGTGCTTGAATTGAAGGGGAGGTTTAGGTTGAGTGATTGTGAGTCTACTTGAAAGACTTCGGAGAGGTCAAACTGGATTGAAGGATCTTTAGAGAACAACTCTATTTCTTTGTCTAATGTGCTGCCAAGGCCAGTAAGTGTTCCGGAGGAAGGACTTGCCTGTAGGTGGCTCAGGTAAGTAGGCCTCTGAAAAATCCCTCTTCTTTCCGGACTAAAGCATTTAATGGGATCAAACAGCTGGAGGAGCACTACTACAACTGCTACTGCTGAACATCATAAGAACAAGCTGAATGTATTAGTTTAATGTCTGTAAGATATTATTAAGATATACATGTAATCACACACACTTACATTTAGAGCAGTAGGGTTTGTACAGGCTGATGTCAGACTGTGTGATGCTTGGTGGACTGTGGAGAGGTGAGGGGATCAGAATGTGGAGGATTTTATAAATGATGGTTATCACTCAGTTTGTTGTAACAGCGTCAGGTAAGGTTTTTGGAGGGCATGGGTCATCTAACTCGCTGCAGCAAGAAAGTAGTGTAAGGAGCAGCTGGTTCTGAATATAGTAGAGTTTGTTCAAAGATTGTCGGAGGTGGTGCCAGCAGTTGCATGCTCTGACGTGCGTCAGTCTTATACCTTTGGAAGGAGATACATTTTCAAAGGTAAGCAGAAAAAATAACCCGACACTTGTATTCCTAAACGCAGCTGCTGGAAACACCTTTAACAGACACAAAGCACCACAACAATTCTTTGAGGTCAATTTGAATAATTTTTGTGGACTAGCCATGTAATTATGAAGGCTTTTCCTGTTGACTTTTAAACATATGAAACCTCATTTACACACTGTCAAAGTAAATAATATTCACGCTTTAGACGAAATTAAAATTCAACCCATAAATTGCAACTGGGTTACTTGGAATTCAGGACATTACCATTTCAGATTTTTCTGTCGCACAAATCATGATTAATATGACACACCGGGCAGTGGCTAGGATGAATATTAAAACTATGGCTTCACAGAAAAACAAAGCACAAATGTTCAGTTGAGGTTAAAGTAAAATGAGATTTACATATTTCATTTGTGCCAAATACTTTATTTTATTTGAGGGATATTGTAAATGGAACCTTTGCATAGAAAACATACACGTATGTGATTGTGTATATCTGTAAATAGTATTAAAGCGGCAACAAGATGGTCTAATAATAAATCTGCTTTAGCAATATTTTGAATATGAATGTGAAATGATGTAACAGGGTCTCATGTAGAATACAAACTAAAACAAAGCAGCCTGCTCACAGCTCTGAGCAACCTTTAGTGTATTGCATTGTGAAGTCTCACTTTTGGTGTAAACCTCCATAAAAACCCAGACTCCGACACACCATAATCTACGTGACCAACACAGAACAACAGAGAGTCAACACAAACGTGTAGATAGTTAGCATCTCCGTACATCCTCAGGCTAAAGCCCTGATACGTGTCTGTGGAGCTTGCGGAACAAATCCAAATGAGAGAATTACTGGAATGAAATATTGGACAGGCATTTTCAGGTGGCCAGAAACCTCCAACTGGACGCTCTTGTGTTTCTGCATTTCCTTTATATTTAATAAGAGCCCTGTTAGCTAATACGTAAGCCAAAACCTAATAGTGTAATAATTTCCTGAAAATGTAATATAATGTGCACTTAACATTATCGAAAAGGAACTAAAATCCAATAATGTAATAACATGTCCCAACTGATTTCATAGATTTTCTAGCGTGGGAAATTAACATACATTATTACATTATTAGGTTAAATGACATTACATCAACTCGAGTGCACATTTTATTAAACTTTCATGCGTTAATACATTTTCAGGTAGAGGAAGCTTGTGTTTTTGTGACTTTGCTTAGTCTTTGCACCACATTATAGTCATGAGTAGCTCAACTTAAAAAATAAAAAGTAATCATGATTAGTCATGAGACATAACATAATACAAAGAGCAAGGTCAGGCACCCTGAGCTCAGGGGCAGCTCTGCAGTGCCCAGGAGGTGAACTGGCACTGCTCCAGCTACCTGTCCACAATCCATAATCGGCCTGAGCGTGGACTTGAACCTGCAAACCAAGTCCTCATGGACTGAGCTACTGACTGAGCCGGCCCCAGACATGTGTTGTATAACATCGCTAAGCTAGTAATCGACCGATTTTCCTCGGGGTTGACAATGTCTACATAGTATTACCAATCATGCAGCAGGTAGTAAATGTGCCTGAGTGTGAAAAGCCCAACCTGTATGAATATGTAGTCATCTTGAACCACCAAAGAGCTGATGTCGATGTATCCAGGGAATGGGTAGTTCCTGTTAGCGTCAGTGCACATCGGAGCTCTGCATGTGACATACTGCACATCTGTCACATAGGAAGACATACAGAAAGCATGAAAATTGTATGACTGCTCTATGCTTCTTATACTGTATCTTATTATGGTGAGCTGTAGCAATATATGACATACTGTTTGTATTGAGAGAATCTTTGTTAGCCATCTTTTCTCAATTAAAGTAGCGCTGGAAAGATATTTAAATGTGTTCTTTGTTGTGGGGTCGTAATACACTCGTCTATGTAGTCTGACATTTTCTCTGACTAATTTGCCTCTTTTTGTAGCACCATATTTATTATTATCATGTGAAGATACCACAAACAAGCATCTCAGCCTGTCAATCACACTGCAGCTATATGAGGAAAAAAGCAATGCTTATATCTCAGAGTGCTGTGACTCCGACATCACTGGCTGGCATTAAAAGTTTCACCTTTGTTCCCTATGGAGGACCTGGGTGGTAGTGCCATTCAGAGTTATGGGGCTGACATTCAGCGAGTGAGAGGGAAGAGAAGAAAGGCCATATTAATCAAGAATCATGCAATAGGTTTATTGGTGGGGAGAGCCAGTGCTGTTTCCCTGGGGATGGCTTCTCCAGGAGGAATTCATTCCTATAGAGACCTGTTCATTACTCTTCTTTGATGTGTATGTGTGTGTAGGAGTCACTCACTGCCATCTGGTGTATGAGCCTCCATGTGGACCAGATCTGGCTCCTTGTCGAGGCCGGAGACAGACCTTGGAGAGAATGACAGGCCGTGGAAGAATACATCACCATAATGACAATAAATAGAAAGGGATGTAAAGAAAGAAAAGAAGACAAGAAAACAAGAAAGGTATGGGTGCAGAGTAAGGGTAGAAGAGGAAACATCCTGCTCTTGTTAAAGCTAGGTTTTTTTTAACAGTAAGGAGAGTACATGGATGTTTCTCCCATATTCTAAATGCCGCATTATGTCAAGCACATCCACAGCAACAGGCTAGTTCCCCTCCAGCCAAATGCAACAATACAAAGTATTACACTGTCTCCTTATAATGGACTGGCTGGTGCAGGGTCACCACACTCTGTGACTGAGTTTATCTTTGGGTAAAATCTTGCTTTCTTGCTCATTTCACTGCTTGTGGATTAGACTAGATGGACGCAGCTTTCCCATTGTGGCGATATTTCATATCCCTTGGAGGCTGATGAAGCCATTGTCTAAATGCAGCCAACTGGAGGCCTGCCTAGCCATTGCTAGAGGCCCATCCAGTGTTTAGATGTCCTTGAAGGGGCTTTGCGGGTGAAGGGCAAAGCCAGCGATGGATTGTGCACATTATTTAGGATTATACCACAATGGCATGGAAGTAGCTAAGATTTATGCCAGTTAGAGTGGATATAGCCACCGGCACATTTGGGCACACCCCGGTCACCTCAGAAAGGGGGTGAGGAGCAATGAGCTGGAATAGATCCGGGCCTACGTTTGTGATGAGTGTGCACTTTCAGACATAGTAGGTACACTGCAGGGGGAGTGAGCAGCAGACGTGACCGGATGAGAAGAGACAGGGACGTCCCGGATCCATTATTAGTCATAGGTCCTCATATACTGTATGTAAGCTTCTGCTTCTGCATGTATGCATGTGTAGAAAACCAAACCCTCTCTCCTTCTATCGTGTGGGAGAAATGAAGTGGAATGCGACATGCCCTCGGATGCTGAATGCAAAGTGTGTTCTGAAGGAGGAGATTAATCTCTGCCTGATTGTATCAAGGGGTAGATAATGTTGAATTTCAGCAGCATCACCAGTCAGTCACACACCTTGTTCTGAGCCATCAATATCCCTTGCTCAGTCTCGCGGAACATGAGCAACAGTTTCTGCATTCCTGAGTAAACACAACTTTGGAGAAGAGGAATGGAGCAGAGTAGGAGAAACAAAAAGAGAAGCGAAGATGTGAGACTTACCAGTAGAATCTGTTGGGCGTGACGTGTTCGTGGATGAGCTGCCATTTTCTTCCAAAGTCCACCGAGCTGTACAACTGTAGAGAAAGAAAGTCAGTCTTGTTAGTAAGATGAATGGGTGTTTCTACATTGGTTCAGCTTGTAATTTGATGGGCTGATTTAAAAGTCGTAACAATGACGAGTGAGCTTGAGACATGGCTGGATAATTCCAGAGTGGAGGTTAGTCTCGGGCTATAAAGCATTATCAGGCGATAGGCAGACATAGCGCTGAGCTGCTATGATCATTACCAATTGGCCATTTACGCTAACATATTGTCACAGATATAGGCATCTCTGTTCCCATCTCCCTTTAGAAATTACAACTATGGGTTTAGACAAAGCACATAATGCGAATAATAAAATAAAACCAAAATAGAAATTACATTAAAGTAGCCACTTTTAGCTTGATCAGCAAATATTTTGGTTTGATTCATTAGGTATTAGCCTGTTGGTGAATGTTGAACATAAAAACTGTTTCTTCAGCACCCAATCAAAACCGGGGTCCTGCAGAATGAGTGTACATAGATGCAAGGAATGATGTATAGCGCAGCTGACATGAAGGTGTATAGTATGTAGCCGGGGGCCCAATTTCAATGTATTAATTACATCTTCTGGTGCTCGGGCAAACAATTAATAACACCGGTGCATTTCCTAACACTGTATTGATTGATGTTGTAGACACAGCTCCCCATTGTTGTTTCCCTGCAGCGCGGCGAGTCGGTGGCCCCAGTTGAGCTCTATGCTAATGTTCCTACTTGTGTTGCCTTTTATCACAGCAAAACTGACACTTAACCAGATAAAAGGATACACATTAGTCACACTGCTGTAAATGTATTTGCCAGCTCCGCAAGGGAACATTTATCTATGTCAGCAGGTATGTTTTACATTTAAAGAAATGACACTTTATCAGTTTTCTCAAACATAGGCATGTTGTAGTAATGATCTGCTTCTAATTTGAAATTGGTGTGATTCTCTGTAATTCACATTATACAGCGTCCATTATACAGAAAATGTAATTCCTGATTCGTCCAACAACAGTAAAGAAAGGTTCCCCACCGGAGCCTTTGGGTCAGTATAACAGGGCAGCAGGCAGGGTCCCTCATCACTTTGGACAGTGACATATGATGCCAGCGGGCAGGCTCAGGTTTTCCTCTCTCCATTCATCAGTTCAATGACATCTTAAATTTGAAAGCTTCTGAGCTGTCACAAAGTAAGCTTCATAGTTTCCCACTCACTTTGATAAATCAAAAGCGCGGCCAGCCAGCTGCCGTGCCACCGATGGTGACAGCCGAGGGCGTCGGCAAAGGACGGGAGCTCAAATGTTGATTGAGGAATTGCTGAGAACAGGTTAGTTAAATTGATCTAGTCATGCTGATGTTGGGTTTACAAAACATTTGGGTTGAACTGACTTTGTGCATCAGTTTGCATGAACATTCAGCTGAAGGTGCTGTGACTTGCGACTTGCTGTTTGTGGACTTCTTAGTAGTTTGCAAAACACAAGTGTGTAGGTGTCGTTTTCTCTTCAATGGTAACTATAAGAAACCTTTTTTCAAAACAAAAACAAGTAAAAACGAAATAAAAAGTAACCCTGAAATTGTAATTTGATAAATAAGTAAAGTAAATTATTGAGAAATGTAAAACTAAAATATCAGGTGAAAAAAGGGAGAAGGAATAAACTAATTGGACACCCTGGTGGACGAGGGGTTAAGACAGTGACCATTAACGTCCTTGGTTTGAGACCTTTGATGCATTTTCTCTCCCTCGTTTTCCTGTCATAGTGCCGTCCATAAAATATGCATTTATTTATAAATAGATGTTGATTTAGCTGCTTGACCTGTTGCACTAATATACAGCATGTTGCAGATTAGTTATATCACAGTAGTAGCCATCTGGAATTGTGTAGAGGGACCATTTTACTTTTTAAATTGTACAATTCTGCCCATTGACTTTAAACATAAACATCATCATTGACCCGATGCATCAGGAATCATCTGTTCTTATATATTTGATGTGTGTAAGGCAGTGTGATTCCCACGCAGAGCATACGTTCAGTGAAGTGCTCGTTATTATCATATCATCAAGTCCATGTGCACTGCACTCGTCTGTGCAGCTGACATGCCTGTATGTGCTGTTAACAAGGCATGTCTTTATATGACATACGATACTATATGATGCAAAATGATTGATGATGAATACTTTGTTGTCAGATCAAGTCTGAAATATTTCTTGCATCACAACAGCTCCATTTGCAACATCAACAAAGACAAATATTGAAGACAAGAAACAAGGAAACAGACAAAACGTTACAATCAGAGAAGACAATATGTAAAGACCCTTTGATGTACTTTTGATCTGGAATGGAGTTCTGTATTTATTTTTGGGATTGACTGGTGCACAAAGGAGTGCTTCGGTCTAACCTTATTAAATCATTGTCAAATTGTATATACACCAGTTCAGTCCCACTTGTTTCCTGCAAGATTGTCTGGTGTTTTCCTGCCAAGCTCTCCAGCGATCTTCTAGTTTACCTGTTTGCCTGACCTGCCCGTTTTGACCCTGCCTGCCTGTTTCTGGACTCAGATTCTTCTGCCTGCTCCTTACTGGAATTGTTTGCCTCTCGGACTGATTAGCTAGTTTTGACCCTGCTTGGATAGTTTAAGTAAACTGAACTACATTGTATTCTGCCTGCCTCTGTGTCGTGCTTTAGGGTTCAGGTTTGTCGGTTCCAGCGGACATCAACACGTTAAGACGTACTGACACAATGTTGTTCAAACAAAAAAATTAATGTTTTAATATATTTGACGAATTTACAAGAAGGAACAAATCATTTAGAATTTGTTATGGATGTGAAGTTTAGAAGGTTTCCCCAAACTCAACATATCATAAAACTGCACAGCATGTAAAGGAGTTTGGGGACTTTCTCTCCGCTGGCAATGAATGCAAAGCGTTATTGTTTCAATGTGGAAATCAAACAATTTCAGTGAGTTCACGAACATCTGCTGCTCATCTTAGCAGGTAAGAGACCAAACTCATCACTAGCATGACAGTGTAGCTTTTTTTTGCCTTTAATGGCCCCCGATACAATCTAGATACTGTACTCTACTTACTGTAGAGCTCAAACACGGTACTTAAGTTTTTAGTTTTTTGTCAATTTTTATTTTGTGTTTGATGTTTGTTTTTTGTTTTTTTCATAACACAAGAGTCATTGTGTGTTTTGTCCAGGTTGGCCATCTGCTTGATGTATACATTTCCACCTCTCTTCAGGGATCAGTTTGAATAAATCAAGAACTGAAATTAATGTGTACATCAGTTGACTTTCCAGCTGCCTTAATAATGACCAAACAGAAGAAGACCTACACATTAAACTTCCAAAATGACAACTTGACTAAAATGTTGGAAACCAACATAATCAAATGAGTAAAATGTGACAACTATGTATATATGTCTTTATGTAAATGCACTAAAACTGAATTTAAATCAGGTGAAACAGGGACAGTTGGTAGAATAACTGAATTATAACACACCAAAGCTCAAGTAGGAAAACAAACATCCAAGAGTCGAAAAGGCCATTCCACAGAGCGAGGAAGCTTTCTTATCTCAGGAATTATTCATGTTAATTGAGATACAAGGAAGCACGCTCAAACAATGTTGACACGTAAGATGTGTCAAAGCCAAAAAGAACATCTCACTCTGTTGTTTAGATCAGAGTTAGAGTCTTTGAAGGCTATGTCTCACAAGAAACTCAGGCAGCACTGCTTTATCATATTTAGCCATCAAACAAGGTAAAGTATGCTGCAGGCTTACCATTATATTAAGCAGCTTTTGTTCCTATACTCTTCACTCAGAAGTTATGCAGGATTTCAGAATATACAATGAATAAATTTTGGTTTGTATATATTGGACATTTGTTTTTCATCTTGTACCCTTTACTTGGGCTTTACATAACACAAATATACACAGGAAAGTTAGATAAATCAAACATTTCAATAAGAAATTAATTGTGAATCTCTCACAGGAGATCTTACACATCAACCCTTAAAAGATAATTTTCATTTTTTTTTCTCTTTCCCTAGGTGTGCCGGAAATGCTTGGGAGAAATGCACATTACTGCATTTGCTGTTTCTATCCAACTACGTAAAGCGTTGTAAGTGCACTTTTGCGTAAGATGAAATATGAATCAGAATAAAAGATGTATGACAGCTCCTGTCTACTCCTTGAAATCAATTAGGAAAAAGAAGTCTTGGTGGTGGAGCACAGTCCCCAGTGGACAGAATGACATGGTTTTTCAATGTTCCAGGACTGCTCTCTGACCATGCTGCTAGTAGTGTGCCGCAAACTTGCTACTTGCTAGCTGTGAGGCCACCGTATCAGATCTACCCATTGCCTCAGATAGAACTGGCTAAGATAGTCATGGTTTTCTGTGGATTCACTGTGAGCTGGGACTAAGCCTGCAGTGAAACATATGGATAAAGTGAGACTGAGAGATAAACCATTATTCTCACAGAAAATGGTGACATGTGGTGGATCTGTACAACCAATTAGGAACAGGAAGCCTATGCGGGACTGTTCCGTGACCCTGCAAACGCCTGTTCCCGTGGGATTTCTAACCATTACCAGTTGCACCATGCTACTCCCTCTCCCTGACCTGATCACTCCTGCCCACAACAATGTTCTCTATTAACTGTCTGTTCCATTCTGCAAAGAAAATAAGACATTATGGATTTTGCTTTCTGGCAGTGGGAAGTAAAAGTGGATAAAAATGTTAGGGATCATGTCCCTGCTTTTCTGATTTACTGTGTTTCCCATAGCAACAGATACAACCAGACACTGAAACACCATTCTTCAAATTGGCTGTGATAATATTATTGTTTAAGTTTACGATTGTGATATAAGGCTGAGTGTCTATATAGCATTTTTCTTCTGAGCGCCAGCATCTTTTTTTTCAATGAGTAGAGAGCGGATGGGGTCGCCTCGGGAAGAAGCGCTGCACACAGCATCTCTTTTACACAGCACTCCGACTTTTTTGTAGGGCCGCTCCAAGCGCTTTTAGCTGAAAATTACTGAACTTTTCAGAAAGGTGCTGAGCTCCCCGGCACTTATGCCAGAAACAAAATGCTATATAGACACTCAGCCTAATTTTCCCTAAATTATAATGTAGTTCAATTGAATTAAAAGGAAAGTTGACCTATATGTCCACACATTTTCTCACCATGGATTTTATTAGCCCAGGTTTTAAGAGATTTTCTCATATTTCTGCTTCCACCCCAATGAAGTGTGTGTGTGTGTGTGTGTGTACACAGCATTGGAAATGAAAAACCTCACTATCAGAAGTTTTTACAGGGACTAATTTCTTCCCAAAATCTCCAAGATATCTCAAAATCTGGACAAATAAAAACAAAGCTAACATGGCTCGTTAGCCTAACACAGTTAAATTGGAATTGAAAAACATGAAGTTAGCTGCTGTTATTAACAGCTAACACGGTGTCTGTGTCGACTGAAAATGACGTATACCATACCGTCACTACTAATTTGTTAGGACAAAAGGACATTTTGATCAGCAATGTAATTGGAGAATAAGACTGGTAATTGAAGGTGAATACACTGAGGAGAACTTCCTCTTTCTACAATCTCTCTTTGCCTCAAAATATGGGTCCTATTTCATCATGGTTTTTGCACTGATGTTTGGATAATGTGTGTAAATCCCTTCTGTGACACACTGCAGTCACAGAAAGTAAAGCATAGGTTTCTTTGCCTTTTTTCGTTTGCACAGTTCTTTCTGCAGCATTGCAGCGGCAACTTTCTGCCACCAATAAAAGCTTTGTGCATTAACATCAAAGCACATACAGCTCCACCAACACATAGAAGTTCTGAGAAAGGAATCAAGACTTTGGAGTTATGGAAATGATAACTGCCGCATTATAGGCCCCTGTGTCCCACACAATTGCTATAAGTCACTTTTATAACTCCTAATTAAGTCTCCTATAAATTCTTGATGCATCTATGTACAGTGCTCTAAATCAAACGGCTTCTGTTGGCATCGCCTTGGCATATCCCATATGGGAGGGCAGAGGAGGACTTCTTTTATACCCCACAATTTATGGAGCCTGAAAATTATACAGCAGTATGGATGATCCTATGGAGGGAGGTATAGGAAACGACTATGCAAATTAGCCGTCTGGATTGTTCTGAATGAGAGGCCATCAGGATCCACATTGTGTGCTTATCAACTGTTGTTACTAGATTAAATCTTTGATTGAAAAGTATGTACAGGATTTACTTTATAGTCCACAAGGTAAAAAGTGTATCGCAACATTTACTCGCTGGGGTTTTCAACCACTTGTTGCTGGTACATGACCGACAAATTAAAATATTATCCTGTATGATTATCAGTGTCAAACACTTATGTGTGCCCAGTCAAGTCTAACAAATAGATTCCCTCCGGCATCGTGCTCACTTTCATACCGCACCCCCTCTTCTGGGTTCCCTCAGTGATTGTTATGCTATCGTGTTGCCTTGTAGCTACAGTACAAAAGATAGCATGCAGCACACACCTGCCTGGCAGTCACGCACCTGTCATATTGATTGTTGTTGGAGTTCACTAATATTTCCAAAAATGCTTTTGATTTTAGCCTGCCATGTACTGAATAGGTTTACATAAACCAGTGCAAGGAAGTTTTTCCTTGTGCGATGCGAGGGTCTAAGGACAGAGGGTGTTGTAACTTGTACAGTCTGTAAAGCACACTGAGACAAATGTATAATTTGTGATATGAGGCTATACAAATAAATTTGATTTGATTTTATTTGCCTCACAATCTGTATGATATAAAGAAGCTTTCTTCAACCTGAGCCTTCAGACAATATTTTTTTTCTCCTTGGCAATAACTATGCTTTGAATTGCTAAGCCCATATGCATGAAAATTAGCTCTATTATCTTCATTGTGCTTGCAAGTGCACTGTCTGAATTGTCCTGATCATGTGTTTCAAATTAAAGTCCATTAAAAGTACCCTGGGAGGACGGGCCCGCTGCAGCACGATGAAGCGTGGCAGAGCTGTCGCAGCTCAGGACATGGGAGCTGCGCACTAAAGATACCTGCCATCTGGAGAGTCATTGAGTTGAGAAATGCACTGCAGCAGCTGAGAAGCCTTTTTGGCTCGAGCTCAACACCACCTTTCAGACAGGGGCAGGAAAGGGCTGGAAGTGGATCTGTTCAAACAGGCAGGCTGTGATAGATTTGTGGGAAGGGTTTTGCTTTGTGAAAAGAAATAGGAACTGCCATTTTGCATCGGTGGCTAACAGACCATTTTTGTGACCGCTTTTTTTTTTTTAAGTCCCGGTGTAATTGCATCTGAATTTCTTTTTTTCTTTTCTTCTTGTCCGGCATCTTGCATGCATTGTGCTCTCTTTTGAAAAGCAAGTGTCAAAAAGGGAGTTTTACATATGAGTTTGCTGAACAAGCAACCAAACAAACAGGGAAAAGTATGCAGCTAATGTCAGTGTTCAGGCTATACAGCTAATTAGCTAGCTGTAGCACAATGAACAGCTTAACAATGTAATTGCCAGCGTCAACATAGATCTATTTAGATATACTTCATCCTTCAATACCAATGCTAACAAAACCTGTACATCCTTAGCTTATAAACTACAATTACCAGCACAAGTTGGTTACACTTTATGTCTGTGTCCCTGCCAGCTCAGCAGCCAATCAAACACATTATTTGGCAGTGACAGTAATTGTCTATTTTTGACTAATAAAGGAAACGTTTGTGAATTCAGTTTGAATCTAAGTAAAAAAGGTAATGAGCCATGTCATAATCTGAATCTCAGCAGTACCACAGAGTAGACTGACGTTTTTAGTTTCAACATAATATGCATTTAATCAGAAGAAAGTGGCCCTGATTAAAACCCCTCTTGACTAAAAATCCAACTGTGAAAAAAACAGCTCTCCCAACAGTAAACAGCTTATTCTCTATGACGCTATGGCATCTATTTAGAGTCTGTATGTCTATATCAGAGGTTTAAATGAAGAATCAGTAGGCAAAAAGGTGTCAGCAGCGGATTACAATGACAGAGAAAGATCCTGAAAGCAAAGCTCTCAAGGATGTAGGCTTACTGCTTCCTATTAAATAAGGTTTGAATTAAAAGAGCTTATCTAAAGAGGGCTCTTCAATACCAGAATGTATAGCCACACACAACAATATCACGCATATTAGGAATGTCACAAAATGGAAAATGCAAATTCTTTGTATTCAATGCAAATGAAAAAGGAGGAAAGAAAATCTTGAACATTGTCTTCCCCCTCTTTCCCTGAATACTTTATTGAGTCTAATGTCCCCATTGCATTTCTGAAAACGTTTAGCCAGGATACAATTCAGCTAAAAATAATTAACAGCATAAATTTGCATCATTAAAGTGGATTAAGTCAAACAATGTTTGCATGTTGAAGGACTGAAGGGACTGTGCGGCTTAGGTGGGCTGTGAGCTTCCCATTGACGATGAGAATAGTCCTACATTATCTGAGAACCGAGAATGTAGACACATTATTTTAGTTGTGTTTGGCTCTTGAAGAGTAAAAGTGTGGAAAATAATGGGAATTTCAGGCAGCAGTGTAGTGCCTTTTAGTCGTCCCCTGAGCCTCTTTCAGTCACAACCTTAGCAGCTGAAGTAACTTTCCCATTTTCCTCGACAGAGCAATTTCACATTTTCCAGACTCACTCTGCTGACACCCACTCCAAAATGTTAAGACCCTGACAGACTTGGGTAGCTTATCCAGGTGTACCTGCACCTGTTTCTGTATATCCTGGGGAAGTTTACAGAAAAAGTAGAAAAGGTGACAAAATCCAGTTTTGTTGCCCCTGAAATATTTGTCTGTCTGTATTTCTCTGTCCAGCTATGAAAAGCAGAACTGTATCATTGTTTACAGGACAAGCATCACAACGCAAAGACTAGACACCCCACAACATTTACACAAACATAGATACACAGGGCCAGGGTTGTGCCGGCTAGTTTTTGGTATATGGATGAATTGTCTGATGGATTACATAATTTGTCTGTGCCTTCTAAAAAGTTTACAATTCAATACTAAAAAGAACATCAGTTTTATGAAGCGACAATGCTACAGCTAAGGTTTTGTGACGTTAGGTTCAGAGAAAGATCATGGTTTGCGTTGAAATTAATATTCATTTAGGGTTAGGGTTAGAGCACACTGAACTGCCATTTAGTTTTATATCACTCATCCAGCCACTGTTGTTAATAACAGCTTGTTTCTTGTTGGGAGGGGATGTTCTTTTGTCTTGTTATGTCCAAATCAATTTGCAGTGAGTGATATGTCTATCACAACAATGTCATTTTCAGTCCATTTACAGAAGCTGCAGCAGCAGTTTCAAGGAGCAGTTCCAAACCGTCCCAACAGGAAAGAAAAAGGCTGTTAAGGTTACTTGTGCAAGCAGCTTATTACGACCCATATTTCCATTTGTTGTTAGACGGCCTCCTCTATTGGCCGTAGTAATTATGACGGAAGCCAAGGAAGAAGTCAGGTGTAGTATAAAGAGAGACAAAGTCTGCATGGATGGGTCAAACTATGACAGAACTTTCACCCAGGAGATCAGAGTTTGTGCCCCTTGTGAAACCCAAAGTGAAGATGTTGAGTTATTTTAAGTTACGGATGTTACTACGTTACCACGTCACGTACTATGTCACAAACGTAATAAACGTACTTAATTTAACCCAAACCATGATCTTTTCCTAAGTAGTTCTGCTTCACAGCATTAAAGAAAACGGTTACATGTTTTACAGTCACGTGTTTAAAACTGCTACCATGCGACAGTTTAACAACGTTAAATATAATACACATGTTGTTTTGGGAGAAATTGTCAAAATACCTACTTTGTCGTTGAGTTATGAGGATGTAATTTACTTAACAATTTCAAATGCACCTTTCACCTACTTAGCTTTGATTAGTCGACTGTTTCTCCAACTGGCGGAAACAGCCGTTCATTGGCACAACCCCAGAACAACTATATAACTCGCTGAACAAATTTAAGATGTTCATTGATGTTTTTGTAATATGTGTTTTTATTCGATGTGTCCCTGTCTGAGCTACGCCAGAGACAAATTGGTTGGTTGGTTGGTTGTAGTTTCCAACAACAGTAAGGCACACTTTATGTGAGTAACACAGTGTTGAGGAATAAAACAAAAACCTCTTGACCTTCTTCTGATGACTGGAGCTGTAGTATGTATGTAACATGAATGAATGGCTTTGTGATTGTATTTATTCACAGACATGCACAGATGTACACTTAAACTCCTGCCAAGGTGAAAGCTCTCCAAAAGAAGCCTCCTGGAAGACTTCTTAACTTCTTCTGGGAGCAGATGCCAGCAACAACATTACCTCGACTGAAAATGACTCAGTCATCTTAACTCAGTCATCACCATTAGTCAAGCGGAAGAGTAATTGAGCTCATCCCTATTACACATAAGACAACAATGTGGCACGGGGACGTCATTAGGTGCAGGAGGGGAAACAAGTGATGAAGAGCTCACTGAAATGAGATTGGATTTAAACAAGTGCCGCTACTGTCCTGAGGGCCTTACATGGATGCTCTTTGAGCAGATAGGTGGAGGCTGCATAATGATGAGACACTTAGATTCCCCACTGTTCAGATTTATGGGCTCCAAGGCCTGTTATGATCATTAGGGGGATTGTGAAAGAAAAAGGGAAATGGGGTTGAGACTATATGGGCATGGGAGGAGGTGGAAATTACATTGAGGTTTTATTCTGGTAACACAGCACTTTTGAACCATAAATCTTTGATCCTCTCCTCCCTATTTGTGCAATGGCATTTTATAATGGAAAACTCCCTCTAATTTCACACTCCAATTAGTAAATTACTAATGTCATAATATGCAAGTCTTGATAATAAACAAACAGGTCACACCCTGAGGGAACCTTAACTAAAGAAAACTAATATGTTATACAATGTTACTAAAATAAGTGGCTTTTGTTTGATTTTGTTTGAGGTTAGTCAAGCGACCCCAAATTAACTGTACACTGAAAAAAGTAGGTATTAAGGAAAAATACCCCTCAAATCAACAATGCAATGATCGTTTTCATTCTTGCTTAATTCCTGCAAGTAGGCCAGAGGAAAGTTGAGTCAGTGGATCGCTGGTTAAGGCTACACAAACAGCAAAATGTTACCACCATTAAAACTGAATGAATGGGAGTTATTTGGAACATGTTGAATAATTCAAATTGCATAATCAACGTAAATCAACAGACACATTGTTACCTGGGCTAGGTTTACAACAGAAAACACTGGAATTGTTGCCCTGATTACTCTTAGACCTTCGAGGTTGGCTCAGGTTTTTTGCTAATGTTTGTTTGACTGGGAAACCAAAGCATGGATTGAAGATATATGTTTGTTGAACATCGATATGATAAGCACCACAGGACGAACATTTGTGTTAACAGAGCCAAATGTCCTTTTAATTTTTTGTGGTTGTGTCATTATATTTTATTTTTGTTTTATTTATTCAGGATATTTGATTTTTTTCACATTCCGATTCCAATGTCTGAATATTCTTATGAATTAAAAGTTCATTGCTTTTAAGAGGGTGTACTTGTATTATTACGATTATATCAGTAGCATTAAATGGTCTTAAAATGACAATAATGCTGTAGCTCCATAATCTACACGCGTCATAACTAATTAGGCACACACACTACAAATATGAAGCAAACACACCAAGGCACACACTTTATCAGTCAACAATTACACTGACAATAGTTCTGAGCTAGAGTAAGAAGCATCTTCATGTCCAGCAGCATGGGTTTGAGTTGATAAGTGGGGAAGGAAGTATTCCGATCCTCAAAGTTTATATGCCTGTGTTACACTCTTGTATTATGCGTTATAATTTCTTACAATTATACAAATTATTATTTGTATATTATTCTTACAAATTAGCCACAGCTAGAAGAAGTATACACTATATACTATATATATATACAAAAATAAAAGTTTAGGACGGTCAACATGATAAGTGTAAACAACAGAGCAGAGTAACAAGAGCTTTCCAGTCAAGCTTTTGGTAACTGATGTTGCCTTGTGTTTTCCACACACGCTGACTAAACTAAATGTCATTATTACTCGTAGCTCAAACACATGCGCCTTGATTCCTCACTACGAGAGAACAGCTCAGAGAAGGCCCTGCATCCATCCTTGCCAGTCGCCACAGAGACAAGAGGAGTCAACGATACAAATTGTCACATCACATCTTCCCCCCACAGAGCAGAAATATGCAAACAGCTCAAGTATTTTCCCTTTACCTCTGTCAATGAGATAAAGGGAACACGTTTGATTCTAAGATGTGATTTTAACCTAGTGTGTCATATCAGTGTTGGCTCGGATACAACGTCAGCGAGGCCGACGATGAGGGAATACACAGCAGGCCGACAAACAAGCTGATAAACAAGCCAACGGACAGATAATCTGATATGTATTCACCTGTTGCCATGCCAACAAAGGATGGCGGAAAAGCCTCTATAACAGATAGAAATTATTTATTTAATAAGAGTTTAAGCACGATCCATCAATCTCCATTTGCTCTTATTACTCTTGTTAATTCTCTTCCCTCTGTTCCTTCGTCCCTACCTTTCTCTCACCCACGTCCTCCTCTGACACACCTCACACACACATCCCTTCTAACAGTGCCCTTACATGCAGCCTCTTTTCTCTATCTCCTGCACCTAACGTGTTCTGTTTTTCTTTTTGTGGAGAGCAAAAACTGAAAGGTTACAACTGATGTTGCTGATGAATTCTAAACATCTTTAGAGGACGCAGGGTGTTTACTAAAGTTGTGTTTCTACTACATAGTACGACATGGCTCTACTCAACTCAATTAGCTCTTTTTTGGTTTTCCATTAGGAAAAGTTGTGGATAGTACCTGGTACTTTGTTTAGTACCACCGTGGCCAAGGTTCCATGTGAGCTAAACCGCTACTAGATGTCGTGGGACATCCCGCACAAATAAATAGCTACCGTTAATAGTGATCACAATTTTTTTTATTCACTCTGCCCAGATTTTTTAAAACAACACCGTACACCATGCCTAACAATTGACGAAGTGCGCAACTCTGTTGGGTTTGCCAATGAAAGGATTCAGCGAGTGTCCCGTTTTTTACGGCAGTTTCAAGTGGCTTCACTATGGTAAACAGCTGATAACCCTCCCTACACTAAGAGGGTACTGTCCGCACTGGAAAATGAAATAGAGAAAAGCACCAGGTACAAATACAGTGGTTCAACACTTTATACTACAACTTTCACCTGAACTTTGGAAACAATGAAGAAATCCCATGGTGGTAAAGCTATAAAACATACCAGCTGATCATTGTATAATGAAAGTTCACAAGGTATTTACGTAGTATAAAATTACCTCTGTCAGGGATTCCCAGGTGAGGCTAAGAGGAGCTTTCTACAACCTCAATGTGTAGCTCCTGGTGCACGAACACAGGTAAATAATATTTAACTCCTCTACATTTAAAACAACCTTAAAATAACTTTAAACAAGATAGGGTTTGGTTAGGATGTGGTAAAGTTAGCGACAGGGTGTAAGTTGACATTTCAAAGGGTTTGGGTTAAGTGGTAGGTTGACATTTATATCTTGAAGAGCTGATGGCAAAACTATCTCAACTCAAGGTCCACTTGAGACACATAAAGGTTACGAGAGATGTTGAAATATCAAAGGCTCCTCCTTCAGCCTGTGAATTCTAAACACCTTCAGAGGACACGGGGTGTTTACTAAGGGGAAAGAGACTAGACTTGAATAAAATGAAGAAATTCCACTGTGGTATGCCACACAGCATGCTAGCTAACGACTGTATAATGGAGCATGGTATGGTATATCATAAAGCATGGTATTTGCATAGTCTAAAACTGTCAAGGCTACATTGGTAGTTTAATATGTCAGGGTTAAACTGCCAGAATGCTTCATCAGGACTTTCTCTGAATACAAACAAGGGAAACACTATAAATGCTTTCCAGAAGAGGTTTTAAAAAAAAATGCTATCCACATATTGTTGGGGCCTAGGATTCCGTATAAGGGGATAGGAGGTTAATTAAGGAGGAGGTTGATTGTTTCATTCTTGACCTTGAAAAGGTTGAAAAAATAACCACTTGTTCTGGAACTTCCTACCATGGTCAAGAATCAGCCGTCAACCTCAGCGTTTAGGCCAACAGGGATGATTTGTCCCTAAGGTGCTCAGAATCATGGAAGTTTCAATGTTCCAACAGTGGCTCAGGAGGTAGAGTGGTCGTCCAGTGGTCGGAGGGTCGGTGATTCGATACCCTGCAGTCAGCATGTCAAAGTATCCTTGGGCAAGATACTGAACCCCAAATTGCTCCCGATGGCCTGAGTGTGTGAGTGGTCATCCCTACTGACGAGCTGATGTACACCTTGTATGGTAGCGTGTATGTGAATGGGTGAATAGCAAAGATGGGAAAAAGCGCTATATAAATGCAGTCCATTTGCAGTCCATATCTGCTGATGAAGACAAAGACCTAGTGATACAGCTTGAAGCTAAAGTTATTTGAGCTGAGACTGTTTCGTCAATTCACTCTGTCTTCAATACACGCACACAATATGAGTTCATAAAGCATAACACAACTTAGCTAATATTGTGCATTTTGTGGTTCTATTTCTGTAACAAATTAGCATTAATTAAATAGCCAAAATCAATCGACATGCAGTGAAATCTGGGACTTTTACGGCCACTTGATAATCCAACACATCAGCCCATTGTCCATGAGTGGTAATGACTGAAGTATTATCTTTAGCAAGGGCTACCAAGTAGCAGATAAGTTTAGTCTCATTGCCACGAAATGCGCTCTGCTATTGGATCGGCAGTACACGTCCATCTGCTGTTTTGACAATGGAGTGACAATACATATCTGCTATTCCATCAGAACAAGTTACTCCATCTGTTCTGCCTGCTTCTCCTTGCCATGTAGCCGTCAGTGCTTTACTGTATCCATAATTTCCCTTTGATTTAAGAGCTTTCTCTGTTTCATCATGCAAGATGCAACAAAATCACAATCAAATATTTCCTGTTGAATCAAGCCATGCTTGACCCTGTGTCATCTCCCACTATCTCGCTCTTTTTTAACTTCATATCGGAAAGTTTTCTTATATGCCTACTCACTTGCACACATTCAGCTCCCACACAGATGCTCCCCCATCTTACGCTTATTAAGCTGTTCTTTTGTGTGGTCTTACTCTCTGTTTGGTAGTGAATATGCATTTTCACAAAATTGATTATGACCCTGACTAATCTGCTAATGTTTTTTTTCTTTCTTTTCAATACCAAGCATACTTCTTCCACCGTCTAGAATGAACCTGCCAGAGACAGCTCCCTCTATGATCATTTAGTCATGATCTATAGTATTATTACTGTTTGACTCTGAGCCATCCATCACCTACCTAATGACATTAATCCTTCCATCTGTAGCAGGTTGCCAACTCAGTGTCGAGGAGCGCTTTGGTTGAATCCCATATTGTGTTCAAATGTAGACCTGTTGTGATTGAGACTCAGTAATATATCTGCTGCAGAGACTGAGACACCAGCTCCCTGCTACAGAAACCTCACCCTTAATGGATTGTTGTACCGCCAGTGGAAATACAAACACACAAATGAAATGTTTTCCTGGACCTCGGGTTTATTGTGTATCATCCTAAGGTAATGCAATTGCAGTGCAAGTGTACTATATGTCCGTGTGGATGACTTTTTATTAGGTTAGAGCTGAACCATAAGAGTCCCTCTCCTCGTTAAACTCAACACTCACCGTGTGAATATACACTGTTGGTTCTTTTTGTTTCTCTAGAGTTTCTTTATTTGCTGCTTGGGGTTCAAAGGAAATGTGATGATGGAGAATTTTAATTTGTCAGTGCAAACTTGTGTTTCTGCAAGCTGGTCAGACTACAGCAGACCAGCAGGAAATACACCTTCTGTGTAACAATATGACTGTAAACTAACAAGGGGTGAACACTGACTGGATGTGAAAGGTGCATTCAACCAGTTTTACATTATGTCTTCATCATAGTCACTGAAGTACTACTCAGTTACAGTGTCTTCTGTGACTTTGTCAAATCTGAGAAAAATAACCCTGATGATGTCATTAGGGGCTATCTTGACTTGGGTTGAAGACTACAAGTTTTTGAGTCACATTAGCTGCGTGAATTTAGGGATGGCAATGTCAGTCAGTCTGTCTGGTGGACCAAACTGAAAGTATGTGTACAGCTGTTGTCCCCAGAGAGGTTTGTAGTGAAATGTCTCAAAAACTATTTGATGTGTTGCCATAAAATGTGGTAAAGGTATCCATCATCCCCACAGGATTCTACAGATTGTGGGTATCCCCTGACTTTCAATCTAGAGTGTCCAACAGTTTTATAGTTTTCACTTATAAAGTAAAACTTATATGTTCTTTTGCTGTCACAAGGTACATCTCCCCGTTGTGGGACTAATAAAGGATTTCTGATTCTGATATCTCAACGGCTACAACATGGATTCCCACAAATCATGGTTCCCAGATGATGTACACTAACTATTTGTGTGATCCCCTGAATGTTCCTTTCTAGTACCACCATGAAATTGACCTTGTTTTTAATAAAATGTCTCAAGGGGTAAACGGTTGATTTCCCCTCAGGATGAAATTTAAGACATTTTGCGATCGTGATAACGCCATCATCAGGTCAAACGTGTTCCAATATTTGGTTTTCTGCAAAGCTATTGACATTCCCATCAGCCTCAGTTGTACATTGTGTTGAGCGTAAATAGCAAATGAAAATTATGTTAGCATGCTAAACTAAGATTGTGAACATGGTAAACGTTTTACCTGCTAAACATCAGCATGTTAGCATGCTAAGCATTGCTAAATGCTTTGTACAGCCTCAAAACATTGCTAGCGAGGCTGTAAACTATTGGTCTTGTTAAAAGAAAGGTTACGTTGCGAGTTGTGGGTGTGGAGTTTGAAAGCAGTTGTGGTCTGATAACAGATGCTATCAAGTTGCTTTATGGGAAGTGTAGCATTACAATTCTTTGGAGCTTGACTCTCTTCATGTACTAAAAGTCAGGATATATCCGACACTGCTGCACCAATGTTGACCATTTTTCTTTTAATTGGCCACTCACAACTTTATCGAAGTGCAATATTTAAAAGCACTTTTAAATAACAGCAACACAAGAAATATGGGGATCATAATGATGATAATAAAGATCAAATATGATGAATGACAAATACTAGTTGGGAACGTATTCCATTCTGTCATAGGTCAGGAATTAGGAACTAGCTTATTGCAAACAACATTTGACTATAGTGTACAGCAATGTACTCTTGCACTGATGCAATTATTAAATGAGTTACAGTAATTACTAAACAGTACATTAGAGTCAAAACCTTGTCTCTCGAGTTTGCTGAGGCGTAAGCAGCGATATGGTAATATTAATTGCCGTGATAGAAACATTTTGTTTACAAAACCCTACTGCAAGTAACATACTTGGATATATTTGATATTGTTTTAAGTCATTTTAAATATTATATATTATATGTTATTTCTTCTTGTTTGGATACATGTATTCATCTGCATTATTTCTTAAATGCTACTACATTTATACCAACACACCAAAGGAAATATTGTAGTTTTCACATCAGCTACAGAGCAAAAATAAAAATAAAAAGACTCATGAATAAGTGAAGAAATTAGAAAAAACACCCTGTTCTTGTAAAGGCTTTTGTCAAAAAAAAAGGATTTCTAGGCAGGATGCCTTAACACCCGGTCTACTGGGATCTAAGATGGTTCACATGGAATAAAAAAAGACAACTCCTATTTACTGTATGTGAAGAGAGTCTACCCTCTACTGTTCTTCTGTCTCAGTCTGTTTGCATAACTCACTCACTTGGCAGCACCAACATTGGCCTTATTCTGAGAAGCCAACTTGGGACTAAATCAATGAGTAATTGTCTCCATAAACCCCTCACAGTCAAGAAATGAGAGCCTGGAAGGTCACCAAGAGTTCTAAATCTAAAAATACCTCCTTTTAGTCAAAGAGGGGACTGACCTGAATGTTACATTAAAAAGAAATGTCATTAAAGAGAATCGAGAATCACAACAAATACTTCACTCAGGCCTATTTGTCCTGACATGCTTTCCAGTGTCTCACTAAAGACTTTCACTCCTGCCTTAAAGTTAAGTCCTCAGAGCTACCCTTAGCCACGGCTAAGCACCAACTTACAGCTGATTAAATTCAGAATGAACCAGTCTGAAAAAAGGAGCTAGTTACAAGCTGAAAATGAGCACATTAAAGCTTTTCACTGCTGGCTCAACAGTCAAGATGAAGTGTCGAGGCCTGCGAGGGAAATAAGGTTGAATTAAGCAATCAATAATATCTGTGTAAACCTCTTTTAACTAACTAGATGAAGAACATATTCTCTTTTCGCAACAACAGCCCTGGGAGGTGGTTGCAGTATGTGGAAACGACATTCATGAGTGGAAAGAAAATGGGTTTAGCAGAGGTGGTAATTATGCCTTGCCCTTTTGCTTTTAGTTCCAAGCTGTCGTAGTGATGATTCAAATTAAAGCCACATTAGTCATACCCTCATAATACCTGTAATCTTCATTGCACGCACTGACCCCTAATATTCAGTTGCCAAATCTAAGTCTCAGCTACCTCCGCCTTCTTGAACTGTTCTACTCTGCTGCTTGATGTATATCCCACCTTCATGACTGAGAAGTATTTAATCAGTGAGATCAATAGCTGTTACCATCATTGATCTTGTGAGTCTATTTCATGGGCGAGTCAGGCACATCTCATATTTTGTATGCGCTGTAATTTTTATAGATACAAGCTGCTAAGGGCTGTTTTTAATTAACATTAGGAAAGACTGTTTTAGAATAATGTAACAGCAGTGACTTATGAGTAGTTTTTACTCATTGCAATCCATCAGAATAATTTCATGTTTTGCCCAGAGCCTTGACTGAAGGCAGACGGCACCTCTCTTTCAACCCAGAATTCATAGGGATTTAAACCTCTTGAACCGCCTTGTTCTTCTTAATAGTTACTTTTGCAGTCTAAGAGAGCAGCAGCAGAATTTACATGCTGAGTCTTAATGCTGGATTTAAGATCCTTGTGACTGTGTTGCTTTCTATGATCGAATGCTTAATGTGTGAAAATAAGATTAAGAGGCAGATGTGAAAATATGAGAGGAAAGCAAATCCCTATCGATACTAATTTTGCAAGTCATAACATCCACTGAATATAATACAACTAAAAAACAACTAAAGTACATAGCATAAATTTAAAATCTAGTGAACACAATCTACAGGTTCATTTACTTCTGCATTTTTATGTGAATCTTTTTGTATGGTTTTCGATTAAAATATTCAATAGTTCACCCATTGATGCAGGAACACATCTTAAATGCAGTAAAAACCACTCTGCCAAGAAAAACACTGACATTTGTCGTTGACAGGTTTGATACAGCCACCACTGTTCACCAATCATAACCCTCCTGCACCATGTCCCCCCCTGCAGCCTGGTGGCTTTGGCTCTCGGGTCAGAGTTATTGACCCTAATGGCAGACCTTTGCTGGGTCCAATCTCAGAGCGCGGTTTGAAGATGCTGTGCAGAGCTCCATACCGTGTGACAAAGCCCAGTGAAGGTGAGGCAACACAAAGGGAGGCTGAAAATCATTTTAAGGCTCTGGTGTTTTTGGCTAATGTAGCATGCCATTACTTCTGAAATAAAAGCTCTTATTCAGCTTCAGTCAGACAGCCCGCTCTTAAATGATGACTGAGTCTCTGCTCTGTTCAGATAACAATGGGCCGGTCCAAAATGCAGCCAGGGCAAACAAATAACCAAATATAATGTTTCATTCACTAATGAAGTCATTCTGATGAGTTATGCACTCACTGCAAGTGTTTTACAATGAAATTGACTGTATTGACTGTATAAAGCCTTTTTTGTCTCCAGAGGAAGCTGAGTGAAGACTGATGAATGTCCTCAAGTGATGTCACTTGAGTCAGCATCATTTGGGGCTGAAGACTACAAGATTGAAAATTAAACAAATCACGAGGTGTGGAGCAAGAAAGAAAAGATCAATGTAGCCCACTGCTCATCTGAGGCTGCAGCCCACATTAGCTGCTAATAGAATAACCAACTGACTGTTGCCAGTCTTGTTGCATTGTGGGTAATGGGTGGTGATGGCCTAGTGGTACGCCTTCCAAAAAAAACACTAGAAGGTCAGGAGTTCAATATCAGGCTGCCACCATTGTACCCCTGAGCAAGGTACGTAACCCTGAGCTGCTCCAGGGAGACTGTCCCTGTACTTAGTTCAATGTAAGTCGCTCTGGATAACAGCATCTGCTAAATTACCTGTAATGTAATGTAATGTAATGTAATGTCGGTGCCAGGTTTTGACAAGGAAGAAGAAATGTGTGAAATGAAAAAAGACAATATGTCTGGTTCTGCTGCGTTCATTTTGATAGGACAATGTTATAGAAGAGCGATGCTACATTTGTGGAGAGTTCTATTAAACTTAACACAACTAACTGAACTAAAAAACACAAGTGTCTATTTTCCTTGTAATAAATACCAACTTAAACAGTTAATTCAAGAAAAGAAACAAAAGGATATATTGAAATGCTTCTCCCAAATAGGAGTTTGTGATTTGGCAAGAATGTGATGACTGCCTGGATACAGCGGAACATGACGACATGTTGACAACTTGCAGTTAGTTGTGCCAAGTTCTGAATTCAGTCATAGTCATGAGTACCATTATGCCACATTACTACGTGAAGGGTTTTAATGTCGAACAAAGGAGAAAGTGTTGCATTGACATAACCAAAAATCATTTTTCAAGATCAGAAAATGAGAAGGCCTCCTACTAAAATATGATCATATCAACTTATATAATAAGCGTTTATAGAAATAAAGGTCTGGTAAATAAAAACTCCACTATTGTAGAATTCATATCCAGCCAATGAATGCTTCCATCAGGTAATTAGCTAAACTAATGAAAACCACAGGCCCTATGAATATGTACTGAGGGAACACAGAGGTAGAGACGGCTCTGAGTAAATCACATCCAGATCATTGTGGCAACATTCTGAGAAAAGCACAATCTCACCTTCTGGTCGTGGCTGTAGGCTAAGGCCCAGTCCTCTTCAGTGGGATGGAATAAAAGGCTCAGGACGTAGAAAGTGAGGCGGTACTTCTGGTAACTGGCTCCCTCATCAGAGCTGATGAGCACGCTGCTCTCAAACTCTGGATCTGTCAACACCATAATCTGAGAAGTAAGAGGGATGAGAAGGATAGTGGGCACACATGCGAGGGAGTAGGTATGAGGTTGTAAAGACAGGAGAAGAAAGGGTTGAAGGGCGAGTTTGAGTAAAGGGGTGGGAAGATGAGAAGAGAGATGTTAGAGGCAGGAGCAGTGTCAGCACAAGAGGCCTGGCTTTTGGCACTCGTCAGACTTATTCTTGGCAAACAGCTCCTCTATATATCCAACTTCATTTCATGAGTGTGATCCTCGCGCTTTTGTTGCCATGGCTCTGTGGCTCTTCCTGTGCACTCAGAGGTGAAGAGTTTTTATCATCTCTCTGAACAAGATCAAGGTTGTGTCTCCGCATCAAGAGGCGAGATAGGGAGCTGACCAACAAGAACATAGGTGGATTTAAAAACCATGCAACACGTTGTCCTAATACAGGGGTCTTCAACATTTTTCAGCGTGGCGGAAATTTATTTTAGTTCACCCCTCTCCTTTCCTCCAATCTGTCTCTGACTGTAGGTGTGTGTCGCCGCCCTTCACGATACAGCGGAGGAGGGAATGTGAATGCGCAAAGCTAAACATTTGTTTTTAAATTAATTACAATTTTATTGCTTTATCTACAAATAATTTTGCGACCCCCCCTGCAGTACCTCCGCGGACCCCCTGGGGGTCACAGACCCCCTGTTGAAGACCTATGTCCTAATACATACAAAGAAGGTGATGGGGCTCGCAGTGTAGTCACTATTAAGTGCTGTACACAAGAGATTAAGCAGCCTTGCATGAATCTGCATATACAGCATGTTATTTTCTTTATCAGCGTGTCCTTTAGTATGTAATGTGTGAGCATTTCTCCATCCAATAACATTTTAATTTCAAATTTAACAGCACCACAGTTGTAGAAGCCCCTAATTTCATGCTTGGAATATTTCTGCCAGAGCTATCACAGTTATTACAGAATTCAATAAGAACAGGAATTGCACAATGCATTTTTCCTTAAACTAATGACATTTAGAGTCTTTGTGGAAGCATATAAATTGGTCACAGACATGGTCTGGGAATAAATGTTTGACACATCTTAAGAAAAGAGTATTCTTTTTTAATCAGCTATGCTATTGAATACATGTATTCATTTATAAAGAAAAATATTATCAGAACATTGCACTGAATATTTTGCAATGATGAAGGCTAAATAATTAAAGTCATTGTCATTGTCATTATTCCACATAAATCAATAGTGTTCATTTAAAGTGTATATTCTGCCATATGCTATTCTAGGGTGAATATAATCCCATATCCTTTCATGATCAGAATCATAACCAGAAAAGCTTGCTTTTTGGGCTTTAAGCTTGTGAATCACAATGTGTTTCATTTAAGTCACAAGTAAGTAAAAACACACAGAATGGAAGATGCACGTGGTAAATGTGGATCAAATTTGGCACAAGAGGTAGCAAAGTGCTACTATGTAAACTAGTGTGCAAAATCCTTGTCTTTTTATTATTACAACTTAATTAACTGATGTATTTGAAATCTAGGGGACAGAGAGACAATGAGAGAAAATAAAGAGAAAAACCGCTTCACACTGTCCGCTTACTGCTTAAATATTTATTTACAAAATGTTGTGTAAAGCAGTATTTTTCATAGTTTGAGAAACAATCTGAAACACTAACATATACCTTATAATGTTATGGCAAATATGTAACGAAACAGTTTCTTATTGACACATCCCGCAGACACAAAACAATATTATAGTAGTCATGTTTGCAGCATTCGCAATGTAGCGCTTTCTGGTGACATGATGAATGCAAGTTATATTAATATTAACTTTAGCTGCTAACTGTTAGCTTGGCTAGCTATCGGCTAACTTTATATGTCTACTACTTGGTGGTGGTGAAGGTACTGGGTGTATCAAAGTCTATTTGGCAGAAAACAATGAAACGAGGTTGATAAGAGTTGAGTTTGTGGGCCAGAACGGCGTAGAGCCGAGGGGAACTGCAGAGTCGGGTAATAATTCTCTGTGGGTTTGTGGCTATGAGTGAACCCCACTACAACACTTAATCATATGTTCCATTATCAATATGAGAATATAGACTGCTACAGCTTTAAATGTGTATCTCTCAGTCTTGAGTCTTTTATAACTTAAACTACAACATCCACTCCTCTACAAGTACTGTGAGGCGATCGTGGCCCAAATGGCTGTTTTTTCACGTCAATTAAATTTGAATTGGAAAAACAGCAGCACATTTGTCACTGACAGAAATGCTAGCCCTCTTTCCAGAGCTTTAACCAGGATCCCTCCCTGGTGGTGATTTAGATAAATTGTTTTTCATTTAGCACCAATAAACAGGCAGCTCATTCTTAACCTGGTTTTCCATGTGTTCCCCAATCTTGCATTTCATTACGTGTCACTATGCAGTGACCTCCTGATATCTGCCGGTGTCTTTGGAGCCTGTCAGATGTAATTAACAGTTTTTAAGTAGTAATCATAATCTATAATACTATAGTGAGCAACAAAGTCTATTGTTAATGGAAAATTACATTGTTGAGTCAAATGTCAGGACTTTCAGTTAAATAGAAAAGTAGAAAGGCCTTGAAGTGTACATTTCATCGACACATCTACTGTTCTATTCAAGCCTTATACTCAGTCATGAGTGTTGATTCCCCTCTCTATACTCACTATGTAACGAGATCCCTCAATGGTAGTGATTTTAGCTAATTAGTTCTCAAGCTGATTCAGGGAGGCTCAAAATGTGCTCTTTATTATGGGAATGTGGGCCGAGAAAGTATTGTCACATTAACTTCACTTTACCACCATGTAAGTGTGAAAACTGTTATTTCCCAACCTTACACATTATCATAACAAGCCAGTTTATGTCTGTCGCCGATTACAAAGAACTCACAACCAATGAAGCCAATACAAAGGCAGGAATAGGAGCAGTGGCCAATTTCTCTCCTGCCTACTAAAAAAATCAGCCTCAAAAAATAATTACTCACTTCCAAAATCACAGTGACCGATAGCATTAGCAGGAGGTGATTAAGATTTCCAACACAGCAAGCACTCTGCCTTTGTGAGGAAGCGGGCGAGTGAGGAGGGTAACAATACTAAATCAATAGAGGTTGGAGGGATAACCGTTGTGTTTTATCAGCCTGATGTTGAGCTGTGCATAAGCTTGTGCACAGAGATAGAAGCCGATGGTTGTCGGATCATGAGGTTAGTGGAGGTATGGATCAGAGACAGAGGGAAAGAGACACCCTGCAGCAAATGAATCACGTCAGGCCAGATCAATTGAGCTTAGTCTGTCTTTGACGGGAGGTTTTAACTGAGTTGTTGCTGCAATATGCTCATTAACCATGGATCAAGACTTAATCACCCACATCTAGCTATCATGTTTTCACTGTCTTGCTTCCCCAATGGCATTTTAAATGTGCATGTCTTTATTTTTAAATTAACCCAATCTACCAGCCATTCAATCAAACTCTTCAAGGACTGAGCGCACTTTCAGCTCAGAAAAAGACATCAAAATACAGCAGAGAAGATTCATGGGAGATGTCATTTTCAGAGGCCTTGCGTTAAATGTCATTACAATCATTCAAATCTGTAATGTGACATTGTAAAAGGTCATAGCTTCAATGTAAGAGACAAAATTCTACATAGGCTTCCAGAATCGTCACAGTGGACGTATAACGATTCCTTTATTGTGGTTGAAAGGAATATCTCAAAGAGTAAGAGGCGATTATATCTTACAGTGAGTGATTAGGCATACGGAATGTTCTCTTTATCCGGTAGAACACATGCGTATGCTAAATAAGGCCACTCAGATGCAAGGAGGCAACAAAGGGATGTAGCCAGCAGACAGGCAAACTTTTATCCGTCTACGGGCTGGCAAATGGAAATAATTAGATCAGCGATAAGTTGCGAAGGGAGACTTGGCCCCGTGGGCAGAGCCAGAGGTCAACCATTAGAGCAAAATATTCTCCTAAGATTGTTACTGTAGTTCTTGTCTGTGATGACTCACTGACACACTAACAAAATCAATTAAAAATATGTAACAGATTAAAAAATAAATATATATCTTGAATACATGTCTGCGAAAACCAGAACTGTATTGTGTTATCTACATCAGGAGTATTGTGTGGTACATGGGTGAATTCTCTTTTTCCTCCTTAGGGGGTTAACAAAGTTCATCTAATCTTATATAACTGAAATAAGAAAAAATACCTCATGAGCAACAGCGAGAACCTTAGGGACTACATGCCTGCGTTGCCCTTGATGTGGAATTACATTTTCTCCACATAATATAGGCAGCAGGAGTGAGTCATGAGGAGTAATCAGCGCTGGCTATGATCTGTTCTTTGCCCTGATGTGGTTTAGCTTAACACTCATGAAGCATGCAAACGTATTCAGGGTCAGTACCTTGGCTCGGCCTTGGAAAAATAATGGCTGATGTACCCGAGCAACCTGCACAACTCTCTATTTTCTGTAAATCTGTTGATGCCATGCAGATTTTTAGGGTAGGTCAATCTGGACAAAATTATTATTTTCAAGTTCATTTTTAAGCTTTGCAACACCTATTGTATCGCAGGAAAACTCAACTCTATCCCGAGGCCGTGACTTGTTCTCAGCCTCATCATTATCCTGAGGTCCTCGTTTTTCATAGATCCTTGTATCTGACCTGTTATCTCAGCTGTGTATTCATTTTCAGATGTGTTCCAGAGAAGATAAAATTCTGCATACTTGTTTAATTAATCTATTGCACGTCTGTCCGTCCAGGGAGAGGGATGCCCTCCCCAGTCGCTCTCCCTGAGCTTTCCTCCACTTTCCCCCCGCTAATTGGGTTTTTTTGGGAAGTTTTTCCTTATCCGCTGCCAGGATCTAAGGACAGAGGGTGCCAGATGCTGTTCAGACTGTAAAGCTCCCTAGGGCAAATTTGTAATTTGTTATATTGGGCTGAATAAATAAAGTTAGATTTGGTTTTGAAAACTGAAAACAAACTCTTTCACTCCTAAACTAAACAAAAAACAGATATGAAATATATGTTATATGTCTAAATGTTACTGGGTCTTGCGACGTTGAATTGCCCATTTATGTGTTTTAAAGCAAGATTACAACCAAAGCAACTTTGGTTGTAAGCGGCAGTTAAAGCGGCAATCATCAATATAATATTAGTGTGAATATTGGAGCTACATTTGTAAGGTGGCCACAAACACAACCTTAAATAAATGATAAGGTTGCTCTGTAACTGTATCTGAAGTTGTTTCAAAGACATTTCAATTAGACAACATGACTTAGAGCAGGGGTCTTCAACGTTTTTCGGGCCAAGGACCCACAAACTGGTGAAGCGTGGTGCAGGGACCCCCTACTGTATATATTGTATAGAAGAGGCTTGAAGAGGTCTGTGCGACGGGGGTGTGCTGACTGTGCTGACTGTAGGTGTGTGTTGCCGCCCTTCGCGAAGTACAGAGGAGGAGGGAATGTAAATGGCAAAGCAAAAACATTCAAAGTTATTTTGTAATTGCTTTATCTACAAACAATTTTGCGACCCCCGTGCAGTACCTCAGCGGACCCCCTGGAGGTCTGTTGAAGACCTATGACTTAGACCTTATGGAATGGATGAGATGTCTCCTGCATGTTGACTTGGTGCTTCCTGTCACCTGCTATATATATATTGTGACAGTAGCATAAGTAGAGAAGTGTGAAACAAATGCACACTGAGACATGTCAATATCAATCTTAAGTTAGCTAATATTAGCCACTATAAGCCACAGTACTGGTTATGCCGGGGCAGGTACGGCTGTAGCAACAACATGGCTGAGTGTACTGAACTGAACATTCATGAATTTACTTCTTCATTTTCAAGAGGAAACATGTGTTATTTCTTCTTTTAAAATAATAATTTTCTCCATTTAATAATATGTTAATAACTTTTTTGTCAAAAATAAATCCAAAAGAATTATCCATGTACAGTAAGAATCATTCAATCATCATTTGTTTTTAATATAATGTTCATGAAAAATATCTAATATCGATTATGTAGTTAGTGGTTACTTACTTTGTGATGACTCTTTTGGTGTTGAAATGGTGCAAATATTCAAAGAATGACTCTTTATTTCATCTACTTGCCTCTAATTGTCATGTCAAGCTCCCCGTTAAACTATAATGCTAATGTCTCTGCGTTTCCAGAGGAACACGTCAGTTTAACGCTGTGTAAACTTCATCTCCTCTATATACAATCTGTTGCTACTGCCAGTAGAATGCAAACATGAGCTAGGTTAATTAGTATTTTTATGTGATCCTGCTAATTCCTAGATACAGTATGTCAACTGGAAACCCATTGATTTGGAACCAGCCATGGGGCAGTCTAGTCCACAGATGGAAACTAGTCTCTTACTTTAACTGAGCAGCTTACAGCAGTCTCACCTCTTGGCTACAATTCCCCTTGTCTATCAAGTTGTTGCTCGGAGCACCAGACGAGTGGAGTTCAACACACGAGGGCAAATCAGATTCACTGCCCGATGCTGTGAGTTGTGAATCACAGCACAGGAATGTGTGGGGATCCAGAATGTTTCCTATATTTGGACCTGTACAGTATTTGATGCAGGAATGAACATTATCATTTGGGGGATCAGTTACCTGCACAATTCCATATAGCTAATGTGCAAGCTGGATGTGATTTGTTCGTAACAGGAAGGTAAGGAAAGGTCCTTAAACTATTTCATTAAATTACATTTACAGAACATTGAGGCAGATGGTAGAAAACGCAGTGCAAACCACATACTGATCAGTTAACTAAATTCTTAGAATGTCAGGAAAAAAAAGAAATGAAAAGTAATTGACAGAACTCTCGGGCAGATTTACAACGTTGGCAGATGGTAGGCAGCTGGCAATGCTCTTACTTTTCTGTATCTTTTTTGTAGCCTTAAATTCTTAAAATTACACTTTTGATGGTTGCCAGAAACATCCATTTGCAGGAAGGAGGCAAAGCCATAAATTAACACAATGTCCATCATGTCCACAGTTAAACGGTGCACCATAAATTCTCAAATAAAAGGTGGTATGCCTTTTTTTTCTTGAGATTGCTTTTGCCTTTTTCCTTACTCACATCACTACCTTGAAGCATCAAATCAAAAGCCTACCAACAATCGGAGGAAATTCTCTATTCTTCTATTCATTTGAGGTTATTAATGTAGCTTAACAGTGATCAGTGATACTGATATTTATCCTGTACACATGACATCTATTGCCCGTCTGTCCGTCCTGGGAGAGGGATTCCTCCTCAGTTGCTCTCCCTGTGGTTTTTAACATGTTACTCCTTTAATTATGGGGTTTCTTTTAGGAAGTTTTTCCTTGTGTGATGCGAGGGTCTAAGGACAGAGGGTGTCATAACCTGTACAGTCTGTAAAGCCCACTGAGACAAATGCATAATTTGTGATATTGGGCTATATAAATAAATTGGATTTGATTTGATTTGATATCATGTATCAGGTATCAGATACAATTATTTTAATTAAATAACAGAGTAGTACATTTATATCTACGTATGTATTTGCTTCATTTTGTTTTACAAAACACTGGTATTGGATTGGTACTAGCTGCAGAAACACAGCTTGTAACAGTAAGCTGCAGAAAAACTGAAAAATCCATGACTTTCAACATCTCACCTTTCTCTTGTTAGTGGGACAGACGTACAGGTAACTCAGGACAGTCTTCGATCCCACTTTGTCATTCATTTTCTCGTACGTGGAGCCGTAGTCGGTAGATCTGAGTGGGGGAAAGAAAAGGGAAATACTGTAGTAGGTAAACTTGACATAATCACGATAAAGTTTGCTGACAATCTAATGGGTAAATAAACAGACTAAATATTACTGGGACATTTCTCCTTTCAAGTCAAATGCTATTGATTTCCCAGTGATCAAAAAGAATGCAAAATCACACCCCAGGGAAAGACAACAAGCAGATGCAGGCTGGTATGTTACTGTATATATAGTTCCTGTGTGCGAGAGTAAAACCTCTGGCAATACAACAAAAGAAGGTAAACCAATCATCTGTAGCTGCCAACAGAAACGAATCATTCGCAAATGTCTGGGGACTCGGCACTGTAAATAATTAATTCTCGCCCGATGACTACTATGAAATAAAATATGACGAGTGCAAAAACATGTGGATGTTCCTGAACCCATGGGCTTTAATAATTTAACAGTGGGAATGAGCCTGTTAGCCAGCCTAGTCCCTAGAAACTCCACATGAATCCATCATCACTAGTTAGTACCAAATCTGCCTTCAAGTAGAATATTACAGCATTTACAGGACTGCATTCGCTTTCCCATTTCTTCTGTGGAAGCTGTATCCAGGATTTACACATATTTCTCTCTGTAGGGAAAGAAGCACCCACCCACAACTGTGGCATAACTCCCAATTGGACTTGCAGTCCACTTCACGGTGTAGTGAGGAAAGTGAAGATGATACCTATTTCAGCGTTTGTTTCTTTTTTTAGTCAGAGCCCGCCGCTTGTGCTCCTTCACCGGGAACAGAGTTTTAGTGGGAAGAGATTTCTCTCATTTAAATTCACTCCAGAATGCCTATGAGACGCAGTAGTTACTATGATTACAAAGCACAATAATGAGTCAGGCAGACAGCATCATTTCCTCAGTATATTGGAGTGGAGGTATGCGGGGGGGGATGTGCTGCAATGAGATCCTGATTTGGAGTAGGGGTGGTGAACTATACCGTTGGCCACTGTGTAACACTGTTGGAGCCTCCTGAGTGAAGACTTCATAAATAGCATAGAAACATATGTTGCTTTTGGCATGACATGGCTAAGCACAAGTGCCAGGCTTCATCTTCTAGTCACCGTAATGCATATGGTTAGACTTCTTTAATTGAAAGTGAGGATATCTTTGGCGCAGGCAGCAGGGAGATGTCAGCTCTCGGATGTGGACCAAGATTAAGTGTGAACCCAGCAAACATTCATCCGCTGCACAGGAGAGCTAATATGAAAAGGAGAATGAGCTGATTTTATTAGAGAAGATGGCAGAATGACAAAAGAAAGGTTTCCACCCACATCATATCTTTTGGACTGGTTTGCAATATGAAACTAAATTAGAAAATGGTCAAGGTGGGCAGCATCAAGGCTGCAGGATGGGCCAGTGGCTACACTGTACAGTGTCTAAAAGGCAATCGTTTGATTCCTAACACAGGTGAGTCATTAGCAAGACACTGTACTTACTGCTTCAAGTGTTCAAAAGCATCAAATGTGAAAAGATATGTGTATTGCGTTAAGTCATATTACATGTAAACAATGCAGACAACATCAACAAAATTCAGCCATGTATATGTTTAAGGAGTAAAGAAATGCACTATTATGTTATTGTCGTTTTCACATGAGGCCATTTTTCAGGCTCTTGACAATGAAACCAATCAAATTCCCAAATGTAGAGATAAACTAGGGTCAACTACAGGGTGTGGAGATGAAAAAAGCAACACCTGCATACAGTGTAGGTCGGTACAACACAATATTTTTTTTAATAAATATTTCCTCTGCAATACTTATAATATTCTCATCATATTTAGTGTAAGAGGAAACATCTTTAACTCTAAAGTTCTCTACTGTGACCAGAATCTGTTCACTATACATGGAAGAGCATTTTTCTTTATATATTTTACTTTAATACAATTAAGAACTTTAAATAACAACTCAGTCAATGTCAAACAATCGCTATAAAGCCTAACAAATACAATTAAGTTCTCCACAATTAAATTCAGACAAACTGAACATCTTTGTTATATACTCAGGGTGCATTCCCAGCCAAATGTGTCCTGCCCTTGGCCCTCTAATCAAGTTAAGTCCTCTGGAGCTGACAAGCCACACTTTTAGGCATCTTCTCGGTGATGCAGAGAGGATTATCCATGCTAATATTTCATAGTACATCAATTACTGCAGTGCCTTGTTTCTCTAAAAAAGGCCTTATGTTTCCATTGTTTTTAAAAAATGCCGGACTTTGAGCCCTAACTTACAGATGGTAGCATACTTCTTTGTTTCAGGTTCCTCCTCACTGATCATCTGTACAGTTAATAGTTGAGTTTCAGATTAAATATGTTTAAGGATTAAGGACTCTAGTTTTTTAATCATATTAGGATGTGGAAATCCAATTCAGCAATACCCTGTCCTCTCTATTCCTCTGTCCTCATATGGCACTTGAAAAAGTCCTATAAGAGTGAAACACCAGTACACGGACACTGGATCATCCACCACCTTCTGCATTGCAACACAAATAGGCAGGATGGAGCGTTGATGTGGGCTGTAATCCTGTACAGTGTCTAGTCAGACACTCTGGTGTCTGGAGGAAGGCATTTCTGCCTATTTGCTTTTTGCAAAACAGACGCAGGTCTGACTGGCAGCTGTCATTCTCTCACAGCAGAGCATACAGTATGTGGGCCTGACTATCTCAGCCTTAGAGGTGAAGCTTAGGTGAAATAATATATTCTATGTTATATATAGCTCTATCAACACAGTCTAAGTTACACAATTATGCACTTCATGATTTACGGCCAATGCCAACATTCAGTGCCAACACAGGAAGTAGTGTGTCCTATATATATGGAGAGATGTCGGAGGGTGGGTGGGCTGATGGGTGGCAATGCATCAGACTTGTAATGCTACAGACCTCAGTTTATGTCCCGTCACAGAACTGTACTTGCCTTTTTACTACGATTAACCATGATCTTCTCCTCACCTTATCCAAGTGTTTAGTTACCCTAACTATACCTCAACCATAGTTTTATTCCATAACTACAATCCTTCCCGAATCTTAACCTGTATCTTTGCAATACATTACTTTAATCATTCAGAATTCCTCAATTCACTTTTTGATACACATTCTCATTCTTACTTTTTGAATAAACATCATTTTTGTATCACTACCCTTCTAATGCACAACATGGGTCCAAAATGACCCGTATTTTTATTTATGTTATTCATGCATGGCTGAGTGTTTCTTTGCTATATATTTGGAAATACATTTTTTTAATCATTTAATATTCCAAGTATTCATTAAATATCTTGTTTTTGATTACCACAAATCATTATTTTCATTCTCCCTTTCTTAATTCATGAACTAAAATCGGCCAGAGGTTGTCCATTGTGACGGTCATCTGTGAGGCATGTATGCACTGAGATGGCAGATTGATCTGTTCCTAAATTGTTTTTATTTGATCAGTTTTCTTTTCTTTTCTTCATTCATGTTATACATTCAACACAGTTTAATACAGTTACACTACAGACACACTTACAGTTCAATATCTCACAGTTAGATACTGTTAGATACATACGGACATACGGCTATGTTATGTGTGAGTGTGACAAAGTGACAAATACAGATTTCAAATATTAAATTTGTTGTTTGGACCAAACCACTGCTATAATAATTATTTTTAACAACATCATTAATATATTATGTGTTTTTTTCATTGTTATCACACTTTACACACACGGGTCATTTTAGACCCGTGTGTCAGACCTGATGTAGTGATAAAAAAACAGTTTTAGTTCATACATTAAGAAAGGGAGTAATGATTTGTGGTCATCAAAAACAAGATATTTAATGAATACTTGGAATATTAAATGATTAAAAAAATTGGTTTCCAAAAATATAGCAAAGAAACACTGAGTCAGGCATGAAATCACATAGGAAATGAATACGGGTCCGTTTGGACCCATGTTGCGCATTAGAAGGGGTTTGCATAGCTTGTGCGTCAAATGGTTAAAAATACAGTAATTGTCATGTACAAATATAATCCTTGAATGATTATAAAAATGAAACCATGTGAGAGGTTTAGAGTGGAAATCACCATTTGGTGGAAGAACTCGTTGAAATCTGAGATGTGGGGAGGAGCCCCAGCAGACACTGATGTGAGAGGTAGGAAGGTTGGAAACCACTGATTGGATCTCTAATAATGTCTTGAATTGTTTAAATTAAAGTAATCTGAAAAATAACTAAAGTAAGACTATAAAGTAGCAGAACATTTAAACACTCAAGTTAAGTATAAATTCCTGTACTTTCCACCACACAAATAAGTAACCTCTTAAAGCACAGTATGCACACATTCGCTCGTTGCTTCCAGCCATATAGAGTTGTATTCATTGATAGTTTGTGCTTGCACAGTGTCCCATTTAGCATAAAGCAATTACATGCAGCTCTACTGTGCATTAGGTAAATGTGTGTTCTGTTTAAAGGTTTTGGAGTACAAAGTGTTATTGCAATAGTGAAAATGGACAATCACCAATTCAAAGGGTTGATGAGAACATTTCCCTCCTAATGTCTAATTGTATAACCAGAATCCCTGCTGTTTCACTAGTCACTGACCTGATGGGAATCTATGTGAAATAACAAAGAGCACAGTCACCATGTGAGGCCAGCCTCCTTTGTGGTTGAATGGCCTTATTCTGATTGGCTAAGCATGTACATGCAAATGTTCAAGGTGCAGAGACACTTCAATTCTCCAGCTCGAGGGCTCCACCACTATTCATAGAACTAAAGTTATATTGCATAACCGTTATTTTCTGTAAACCAATACGTCTAAATATTCATGAAAGTCTTCAGAGGAACAAACCTCCTCTCAAAATTCTCATGTGATTACAGCGTTTATCTGAGCCTCGCTGTTCAGTCACCACTTCCCCATCAGCCGAGTCCCTTGAGATGCGTGTTTACCTCTTGTTTTGTCTGGTCACCGTGTGCAAAGACATGAAGTGGCAAAGTTGCACAGACAGTGTGTACAAAGAACGGAGAGAAGTCAGAAAAAAACTGCCACTGCCTTGAGTGTTCTGCATATTTTAAATCTGAGGCATAACACCAGTATGCCTTTTGCAAAAAGCAACCTGTTTCCATTTCTGTTTAAACAAGCAGTTTGTGAGCTTCACCGTGGAATTAATGGTTTTAGGCTTGTGGTGAAAGATAGCAGCTGGAAATATTTTTGTGAGTATCAGTAAAAGAGATTAAGGCAGATTTGAATCAGGATGTTAAATCAGACTCTCTTGAGTGGAAGATTTTCTCAGTAAGTCTGTGACCATGAAACAGACTTAGCACACTGGCAATATATGTTGTTGGCGGTAAGGTGCTATACCGCAGCTAAATAGGTTAAACATTTTAACTAATATATATCATGATGAAACTTCCCCAGTGTATTACTTAAATTAACACAATTAATTTCAGCATTCATTAAGCCAGGTTCAAAATAATTATTTAATTTGATATATTACTGCTAATGATAATGTTTTCACACAGTGATTTTTGGATGTGTCTTTGTATCTATTAATGGAAAAAGACCATGAAAAAATGCATTTTCGCCATGTTTGTAGGAATAACATGTTATATAAATCAGGATGATATGAACAAACCCCTCACTAAAAACCTTCAGAATATAGACAGGAATACAACTGCAAAGTTCTGTGTATGTAAGAGCTACTGAAGGGGAGATTACGGGCTCAGAGTCTGAGAAAAAAAACAGAATTTTGAGAAAATAAAGATATATATTTTAGTAAGACTTAAAATTAGATATCACCATATAATTCCCCCAGTTAACATTAAGACGATTATTTATTCTTATACACGTTTTTAGAAATGTTAGGTTTAAAATATTCATATTAGACATTATCTAATCCCAACAGTTGGTGAATTTAGGAGAAATTCACTGATACAAATAGACAAAGTAAAATAAAGATGAAATAAAAACCATTTGTTGTCCATGTTTCTTCTTGGAGCCGGAGAGAGAGAGAGAGATACAGTGCGGTGCAGTGCATTGCAATGTGTGAACATCAAATGTTTGGAAAAAGGCAGACAGAAATTGCATTAGGGAATGTTTGTGAGGTTTTGCCAGATGTCTGCCAGTAAAGCAGAACAATTCAGCGTTGGTGTACAACACTGTTGACCATGCTCTGGGGAGAGAGGAAGAGAGAGAGAAAGAGAAACAAGCCATGCACTTCAAAGACTGAAAGATGAAAAATTCCAACTAAATCATCTTAGCTCTCAAGCTTAAATGAAGCACATCACCCTGAAGCATGCAGGACTTAAAGATACATTAATTATGTTGCAATATTGTTTTAAGGAAAACAAAAGGTTACAGATCGGACTCATCTCACTGCAAACCTGCTTTTGCACAGGAAACAGCAAAGAGACACAGTGAAAACAGAAAACACCTAATCAATATTCATCAAGGGTCCAGAGATGAAAGCATCATCAGGTGGTTGTCGGAGTCAAACCGAAGCAGCAACAATTCAATTGTCTGTCCTCAGAAAGAGACTCACACAGAAACACGAGAGGCTCAGAGAGTGAGAGAGGAAAGGTTTCTGTGCAGAGAACCCTGCGGCAACATCAGACCTGAAGACTCTGAACACTCGCTGACTGATGCGCTTGAAAAACATTCTCAGCACTGGTGAACCGAAGCGTTCTATGCAGTACTAAGAGGTCAGAGGCAGAGACGCCTGAACGCGTCACAGACATTTCCACTGCAATTGTCTGAATTGTTGCAGTCTTTTGTTCCATGAACACACTTTAGGGGGATGACGAAGCCAATTCTGCTCCAGCCACAGGTCCTCAACACCAGCCTGCTCTCTGGATACAATCTAGGGAACTTTGAGTGACCAGAAAAAGAACTGAACAGAGCTGATGCCAAAACAAAACGCCTAAGAGTTTTATGACAAAATATGAGAGACCAGATTTAGGCAAGCTGAAAAGCTTGTTATTAAACTTCATTTACCCAGTGAAGGCCGAGCTGAGCATTTATACTTTATTTCTACAAAGCTGTGTTTAAATTCTGTGCAGAGTTTGGATGTCTTCTTCATGTTTTAATTCTTATATATTCCACGAAATCAATTAGTATGTATTCTACGTAATTATAAACCAGAAAGTAAAAAGAGCAAAAAGTCAGCGTAGGGAGAAGGTTGGGGTGGAAGGGTGGCTCCAAAAACAGCAGACTTTGACCCACTTTGCCACGTCCGTAGTCTTAACCCAAACCAGTAGTTCTGTTGCCAAAACAGTTGCCAGGTTCTTTCCTGTGAAGACTGGAGTTTATTTTGAAAAGACTGTATGCATGTAATGATTCTTTGTCCCATGCCATTGTTTTGCCGAATCTTGTGGCAACTTTCAAAGCACTGATGCAGGTTTCGCCTCATGTTGCTAACCGTATCATCTAATCTTCTTCAGTGCGTATTAAAATATTGTCTGTGGGACAGCAATGTTATCCCGAGCTAATGTTTCTGTCTCTGCTCTTCTCCGTGTGTATGGATATGTGTGTGCCAGCTGGGATTGGTTGTTCTTTGTACTACTGCGGTCAAAAAGTGTAACTACTGTTAACTCAGGGCGCTCTGGTCACGCCCTGGTCACGCCCTGATCACGCCCTGGTCACACCCTGGTCACGCCCTGAAAATAGAAGCCCTGAAACGCGGCATGTTAACGTCCCCTTATAATTTCTTGGTTAATGGTTAATGTCACGGTAATATTGGGGTCATAAATACAAACACAAATAAACTATGGTTAAGGTATTGTTTGGGTTAGGCAACTAACATTATAAATTAATGTTAAGGAAAGATTATGGATTAAGGATTCCGATAAGGATTCTGATAGTGTCGTCCATTTTGGATTCGACTCAAAGTTAGTAAAACACCTTGATTCGATAAGCTTTGCGACAATGAATGTATGATCGAATCGTAAATTGTGAGGTTCAGAAATGTCCAATATGGACGCCGTTCCCTGAGATACTGGACTGTCTTGAGACTTGTGGAATCTCTGCCAACAAGCATTGAAGCTGTTCTTGTGGTGCCTTGAGGCCAGACACCTTGCTGAGTCATTGTGTTGTTTTTTCCTTCAGCCTTCTAGTTTTTTTCCTTTCCTTCTAGTCACATAATTATTATTAACAACAGTTACAGGTACTCAAGCCCATTTTGTATCTAGATACAAGTGAAGATTAATGCTCACTGGCTCAGACGGCACACAGCGTAGATGGTAATGTGTTTGTCTGTGTGGTGGCCTGCAGCGGCTGGTCACAAGGGTGTTTTACTGCCTTTTCATCTGAGGCATGAAGAGAAAAATTCCAGCCTCCCTATGAGTTGTTGAGAAAATGAATGGATGGATGATTTGCCCTGGGCAATTAGTTTGTTACTTGCAGCAGCAGTGTATTGCTTCATTCAACCAATGGTGTATTAAGTGCTTTAATCCAAAACACTAAGCCGGCACTCCAGACAATATTCAGGCAGAAACGCTGTTGTCATAGTTCACTGTTATGACAAGTGCAGACTTTGGCATAATGTTTATTTTCCAAGCAGCTTCCCTACCAATCATTTCATATTAGAAAAATTAGCAAAGCCATTCAGTTGTTCAGCGTAATCTGTACAAATATGACGACATGCGAGAGAACTGAATGTTTAAATATATGTTTAGTTTAAATTAGTCAATGAATCATTGCCATCATAAGGAGACAATATTAATTTGTCTGCCACCATAATTTTAATAGGTAGTTTTCTATTCTTAGGGTGTACAAGTCAACTGTGTTCAATGCTGTAAATCAATTAGTTTATATGTTATATATTTATATGTTTATTGCAGCAATATGATAAAGTACCTGCAATAATACCTTTAATTTGCCTGATTAGCACACACTGCCAATATAGATGGATTTTCAATGCTTGGCATGTAAAGCAGCTGTGTGCAGAATTTCCACATAATTATAGCAAGTCTCAAATTATTCTTATGTGTTTGTAGAAAAATAAACCAATCCCAGTGACAATTTTTGCCGTCTATTTATTGCTTTCATGTCAGCGTCCCTGTGTTGGATCTGGGAGTGTGTCCCACTGTCTTTTTGGATACTACCACTTGGATTTACATCAATGTTTTTACAATGTTACAGAAAGAGGTGGTATGACAGCAGGTGTCTACATGATATTGTCCTGTCTGTTTATAGGTGTTATAGTTCCAGGTACGGAAAGGCAGCATTATATAAAGTGGATTGTCAAGTGAATACCCAATTAAGACATCCAATCTGCATTCCAGTCACATTTATGCAACATCCTTTCATTTAGAGAATTTTCAAGGAAAATATAGGCCTGAAAATGTTTCCCTGAACAAACATTTAAGTTGAGGAAGTATCTTTTTTCAGCACAAGACATTTTTCCATTTTAAAAAGAAGAAAGAATTTTGTAACATAATATTCATATTTATACATACATGGTGCAAAATATCTACACTGCAGATGTAACATTGAAACACGATTCACTGAAACCCAGAAAGGTAGCCACAGACTCTGTTAGCTGCTCTCACTTGCTAAAAAGAGCACGTAATGCAGCATTCACTGCAAATACATATTACATTTCCATTGGCCTCCATCAGTAAATGGAATTGTTTGGGGTTTAGAGACAGAACATAAAGACTTTTAGGACAATGAAAACCCATTCAGATATTTGCTCTAAGCCAAAAAAAAAACCAATGATGACATTACATGAGATCTAAAAGAGGAAAAAGCGTGAAGACTGTGTTGCAGCATGTCTTTACTGCTACCATCAGCAAAGCATATCTCAGCAAAGGGGAGTCATAATGTACATGCTGTCAAGCACTTTATCTGGAATATACACTCACCCTGAGCTGCACTCTTATGAAAACTTGCACACCAACTGAAGCATACACACACAACCCTACTCAGAGACGACACACACACACACACACACAAACACACACACACACACACACACACACACACATGCACACACACACACACACACACACACACACACACACACACACACACACACACACACACACACACACACACACACACACATGCTTGTATCTTTCCATGTGTTCACCTAAAGCAACTGCTGCAAAATCTCTCCTCGAATGCAGAATCCACTGAAGCATAATTGAAAATGACTTTGGAGAATTGCCACATTAAGATGAGAAGATACTGTATTTGCAGGTGTTTCAGAGTTGTCAGTGAAACACACGTGAGAGCAGCGAGCAATGACGCGTGACAAAAATAATGGAACCTCGAAAATAGTGAGCACAACACTGTCTTTCTTTCAATAGATAAAGAAATGTGTTTATGTGCATAGCTGACTGTGTGTGTGTGTGTGTGTGTGTGTGTGTGTGTGTGTGTGTGTGTGTTAATGTATGTGTCTGTGTTCGAGGGAGATAGTGAAAGGAAAATATAAAACAACCCATGTGTGAAACAAACAGAAATAGGAAATGTGCCTGCCGACCGTGCTAGAATCATGCTGCTGCTAATTCAAAGTGCCGAGAAAGTCAGAGATAATCCTGCGGCGTAAAACAAACTATTTCACATAATGTGCATGTGCTGAAGTGTGCTGGTAAAACATGTACATGTACACAACAAGCAAAGCAGAAAGGTGAGACTCACTCACTCACAGTATTCCATGCCACGCTGCTATCAGGCCTTACCAAATATAACCCTGACTGCATCATTGCACCCTGCCTGACAAATGCAGTGTTACCTTAGGAAATACCTTAAAGCAACAGCCGGAGTGGGACAGAAGTGCTGACACTCAAAGATCGCTCACACAGACAACATTTTCCGTGTATCCCACTCACAGACCGTGTTCTCCGTTCAACCTTGACAGCGGGTAGGCAAGTATCTTTGCTTCTTCCCCTTCCCAGCTCGCCACGCTACAGAACGCTTTTTTCCAGAATGAATCTTTAAATAAAGCATAAAACTTTCAAAAATCCTGGCAGACATGATGCGTTTTTTATGAGGTCCAGAAGGACTTTATTCAGATTACAAAAGATAAATCTACCTTGATTTCACTGTGATCGTCATCTGCTGACCTGACCCACATCGTCCCAGCTTCTCTTGGAGTGTATCACAGATGCTGTACAGTATGTGATTTCAGTCTTTGTCAGGGGGAAGAAATCCTTTAGTGTATCTTTCAAACCTGCAAAGCTGGCAGTCAAAGAACCAGCAGAAATGACTTCCATTCATTATTAATTCTACGAGAAGGACTGTAAAACAGGAATTCCATGGCTGGATTCTTGTAGAGTGTTTTGCTGGAGAGTGGCAGCACACTATAGTGGCCGGTAGGTTTGAGTTTGTTCTCAAACAAGGTCTCTGGAGTGTTGTTAGTGATGATAACTGACATGTCGGGGTCAGGAAGAAGAGGAAGTCCATGTACTAAAGAAGCAAATGTAGCAGTAGGGAAGTGATGTATATGTAGAAAACACTTTAGGCTATACATGTAATAATATCTGTAAATTCACATAATGAGTTTACATCTACTCTGACTTGAAGCTAATCCACTGTCCCATGATCCTGCAGTGTACCTAAAGGGAGGTTGTTAGAGGTGTAGAGCACAGACATTGGTGTCAGGTGTGCTTTCACACATCCCATGGCACTTAATGACCCGTATGCATTATGTGATATGAGGGGGGATGCCATCCCCCTTGTTAGCAAAATCACCAAAATGCATTCCCCCTTTCTCCATCCCCTCGCAGAGAGAGTGTCGGGGCAGAGGGGCTGTTTGTCTAGTCTGCCACGCCCAGTTTACAGCTCGCGATTCGTGGAGAAGTGCAGCCCGCTCCCTTTCAATGCACATGTTTAACAAATGGCCTACTGCCTGTATGTAAACTTAGACATAGCTTGCTTTTTAAAACATATGTATGTGCTGAGGCAAACATTGAAGGAGAAATATTTCCCTTCATATTATCTGCTTCACTGACTGCAGGAACCTCTCTGAATCCTTATTTCAACCGTGTCGTAATGGATGAGGGTTGCAAACAAACTTTTGGATTTATATCTGCCATAACTCTTTTGGATTTATGCTCATCATGCACTGTGTGTGTAGAATCCAATTTTAAATCATTCCCTCCTTTTCTGTCAGCGTACAAGTCCCTTGCCGGGGATGAGTGACTCACAAAGGCAAGTGTTTAGCAGAACACCAGCTGTTTCTCTGGTGGAGTCTTGGTAAAGTAGATGTGATAAAAGCCAGGCAGGAGTGTAAGAAGTCGGCGCACGCTCTAAAAATCTGTTGTTTGATCGCCTGCTCATTTGCCAGCGTACATCCTGTTGTGGCAGAACATGGGTAAATACAGGTTTTGTTGCAATTTCCAAAAGTGAAGGGGGAAAAAGTTCTTTCCTGGAAGGTGAGTGGGAGCTATCCTTCCCGACTCTGCATAGCCTTTATCTGGTGCCTTTCTTCTTTCTGATAAGCAGCTCCAGAGCCAATCATGTGGAACTTATAACCCAGACAACTGAAAGTGAAGTTGTACCGAGGTAAGTAAGTAGAAGGAGGGGGAATGAATAATAAACTTTCCTCCAACCTTCACTAAACTTTCTTCCTGTGCTGCACCTACTCTTATACTGTTCACACATTCAACAGCGCTGGCAGCCTCTCTTAGCGTTGGCAGCAACCCGTCCATAATCTTAACAGATCTGCACCGGCCTCAGTGTTGGATTGGCCAAAAACAAAACATGTACCTTGCTATAACACCCACGCCACCAGCCACATCACCAGCCACCACAGTCTAGCAGCACGCTGCGGGTGACTGATGTCGGAATTTTTCCTGCGTGGAAAAATGTGTGTCATTTCAGATAAGCGGTGGAGTCAAAGCTCTCAGGCAACACAAGGCTGTCGACAAACAGAACATGTTGCACTACGTTCGAGTCTCTGTGATTGTGAATCCATTTAACACAGATTTATTAGTTAAGTATCACAATATGAAAAGAGAGATGTGGATGGTTTACAAATCCAACAAGTTTTTTTTTAAATGGGAAGAAAAATAATTAGCATTAACATCTGGACGGATGATTAAGCCAAACCGAAAACAGACCAGAGAGATGCCCTTGAATCGCCGTGGTAAGACTTTCCACATTGTCTCCAGACTATGAGGCACGACTACCTCATGACCAAATCCACCATTTGCTGTTATGACAGGAAGCAAATGAGTACGTGCTTCAGGATATGAGGAAAAAGCCCAAGAGTGTGTAATTAAAAAGGTAAGAATTTAAATATTGTAAGAAAGGATCAGAATAAATGACCTCTTTAATAACAGCGAGGGTGATTTATGCGTTAACTCCAAGGTAAAGCACGAAGGGGGAAACATAAAGGTTGCTGTAATTCGCATGAAATTTGTGTTAAAGCAGCATGCACATAATATGTGTCTTTTCAGGGTGCCAATAATTCAGCGCTGTCATTTTATGCTTTTATTACTATGAAATGTGCTTGCAAAATGCGTTGGCTTTGTGTTGACTTCAGGTTGACAGTTGTTTAAGAATAATCTTGTCTGACAAGTACAGTGTTTGAATGTCTTCTGATGGACACTCTTTGTAACTGCATGTGTTGCAAGCTCACATAAAAAAAAGACTGAAGATCAGCATTTTATAGAAAATGATTTGGCATGTAAGTTCAAACACATTCTTGTTGTTTCTAATTTTGCTCTATTATCAGCCCACTCTTGCAATTATGTTCATATTGGATGATTCTACAGCGCCTTATTAATGTTATTCCAATGTTCAGTGCCAATGCAGGAAGCGCTCATTCCTTGCTGTTTTGGACATTTGGTGGTACAACATATTATCACACTATCAAACTTTTAAAGCGAACATGTTTTGCATTTAACAAATGTTTTTTTTTATTTCAGTCGGCCATAATGTCATTTGGATGTGTTTTTTTTGTTCAGTGGGGAAACAGCTGCCTCCTAAGGTTGTAACAATGTTGGTGAGAGCAGTGAGACAGAATGTTCATCACTATGAGCAACATCTATCATATCACACATATTCATTAGATGCATCGTTAATATAAACATGTTAGTGCAGTTCTAACCATACGGTAGTTACCACACGCAGATCAACCATGTTCGCATTTTAAATTACGTTTCGAGTGAGACGTACTTTCTCTTCACAGTTGCCATTTTAAACATGTGGTTAACGTTGTAAATGAAAAGACAGCAAACTGCCTGGTTATGTTCAGACAACAAAACTACTTGATTAGGTTTAGAAAAAAGACCATTGTGAAATAAGTATATTTTCTACGTCATGTAGGTTTCGGACGTGAAATTAACAAAGTCAGCATCGACTTTCACACGGGACACGAACGCTGGTCTCCTGGGTGAAAGTCTATGATTGTTAAACCCACCAATCCCACCCTCTTCACAACATGACCTTTAGCAGACTGATTGGAAACGTATCAGTGACTCGTCAAAAACAAACGTAAGCCAGTTGACGCAGTTTATCCGTATGGGAACGTCATATTTAAGAGGCCAAGCTATGCAGATAGAGTTGCTCTTATCCATCACATTATTGACAATTTGTTCCCTCTTTAGAAGAACCAACAGTAGCCGTGTAAATCTTCTCCTCTGCAGAGCGCTTTCATAGAAGGGCTTTTGAAAAGTTCTAGTGAGCCCAGGCTGCCGATGTTTTGAGGAAAATACCAAGTCCAATTGCAAAAGGTCATAGACATCAGGTGGGTCTCTCTGAGAGAGCCGGGCCCTTATTATAGGCACTGACCTGTGAAATATCACATAGCCTGTGAACATGCTCAGCAAAATGATGCAATTTGAGAGGATGTCACTCCTAACCCCCAAGTGACCCCATCATGGCACAGTGGGAGAGGAGGAGTCTGCAGCCAGGGAGGGAAAATGTAAAGCTATCTCCTCTTTCTCTCACTCTCTGATGCGCCCCTGCATTTAGGCAAGGGAATCCCCTCCAACAATGATGGCCCTCTTAAAACAGAGACGGTGCAAATCTTCTTCTCCTAACCTTTCCTCTTTCTTTCATGGTCTGCAGTGGAAATTAATTCTGAAGGGACACAATTTCCTGAGGTTATTAAACATTTATAATTATTTATACAGCCCTTTTTACAGCGTTTTACAAACAGATTTTTCAAATTGTATGTATGAATACAATATAAAGACAGAGGGACACATAATAAATAACTTTTGTAAACACACAAGTCTAAAACAAAGTGTTTTTAACAGATATTAAATGCCTGACGATCATTTATTTAGGAAACATTGAGATTGTGTGTTATATAGTATCTCCGGTGATTCTTATATACTTATTCTACCAGGAATGATTGAATTCAATATACATTAGGTGTTACGGCCACGGCCTTATTTATCTGCGGGGGATTACTTTGTGGATGCATGCAACTTGTGTCCCTATTTAGGTATGCAGATTTGGATGTGTGACCGCCGCCCGCTTGATTGGCTGCAGCGACACCACCTCCTCCCACCTTGATGAAGACCGGCTGTGATTGGTGTACACCTGTTCCGGCTCTCCAATCCGAGGCGCACTGGAGAGACCGGTGACTACAAATGCCAAGCCAGCTCGACAGTCGGGGCTGCTGGTGTTGTCAGCCATATGCCTCGTACTTGTGTGTGTGTGGATCTTAGATTTGGTTGTATCTTAATGTCATCAGTTAAGTTACTGCTCTGTATCCAATGTGTTGGAATCGCTAGCTGCTTCAGTGCTATTTATAACTTTTGTTTGTATTTGGTATTGATCCAGTTTTCACCCCAAGCTTTGTTTAGAATTGTTTAGATTGGGGTTTACTGTTTTGTTAGTTTGGCTTTGATGCCTTATTTGCTCTTGTGTTAAGAGCCCTCCTTTTGTTCTTGGTGGTGTTGTTAAAAGCAATTGTTTGTCAAATTGTCCACCATATTTAATAAATATATCTTATTTTGCCATCAACATCTAGTGTATGTTACTCCCTTTTCCCTCGCCGAGCCGGGGTCGTAACATTAGGGTTGAAGGCTTTACGGTGATTTTAAAATGACTACTTACCAGAAAAGGGAATTAATCACTCTTTCCTGGGGTACCCAAGATTTCTCACCATAAATGTAGTGTGGGAGTGTTGATTAGGTTAGGAGTAAAGATCTGTGACGTTGGTCTTCAGTTCGTTTCCCTGGCAAACAGGAGCATATTTTGGTAGAAATACCACTATCCTAATTCCAAATATAAGTGCTAAATGCTTTGACAAAGGGTCTGATGCAAGCTATTTAATATATCACATCAGCTTTATGAATGAATGAGTGAAACAGGTCATCCAGAGGCACAGCAGACATTACACTACTGTTGTCACAGGCTGAGTGGAACTCCCCATGAATAGTGAACTGACAGTTATGTGTAAGATTGGTGAAGCTCTTATACTAACACACTAATTATTTTCTAGACCTGAAGCAACTAGTGCTGCCAAACCCCCCCAGCAGTTGAACTGTTACTTAACACTTCATAATCACTGTCATTTTCAGTGACACTAATTTCAGGCAGTTATCCTCATAATGAACATTTCTTCACATCAAACATCCTTACAACTGTAATCAGAATGTTACTGGGCCAAAGAAGAGTTTAGAGAATTGCTCTTTTTTTTTATCAGATCAGCGTTAATTTGCTGAAGGCGAGAGTAAGACCAATTAAATCAAAATAATTAGACTCAAACGCCTCATCATTTGGTGCAAAAATGTGCCTTAATGAATGTTCCCTGGAGGATAGAATGAAAAAGTCAGATGATTACTACATGTTTATAGGTGATATTGTATCATTTAGAAGTCCATTTGGTGAAAGTTGTTAATCCCTAGATATTAATTGAACTCACTCAAACCACAGAGGTAGCATCCTACTTGAAGTTAAAGCAAGTAGAGCTTTACAACATAGTTGCATTGTAAAATGTACAAAACCCAAATAAGACTAGAGCCTTCAAAATCACACGTTAATGTTTGACGAATGTGCAAGTATTTGTGAAGTAAAATCAGTGAACCAGTTGCAGAGAGACATCTCAAGTCTGGTACTTCTCGGTAAGCACTTACTTACTGACGGTAAGTTGCCAAGTCAGATCCTCAAACCCATTTACCTAAAATACAGTTTTGTGTGTCATACCAGTCACTGAGTAGAGCTTATTGAACTATCCTTGTTTGTCTGAGGATGATTTGACTCCACCAATCAAAGAGTAGCCCAATTGGGCCAAAACTGTCCCATCTGACACCGCTGCTCACATGACAAGCTCTTCTCACTGCTTCAGAAAGTTTATCCAATGCACCTTTGCAATATGGCGTGCACTCAAGCTAGCAGTGCTCTGCCACCCCTTCCCATCGAACCTGGCAGCCATACTTCAACACAGTGACGGCATGTGAGCTAAGAAAACTGCAGATTCTACTCAGACAGCAGCAAATAATTTTTCTGATTTGAATAATCTTGTCCAGCTCAGTTGAAATATATAAAGTCATTATGAAGTTTGTTTAGCTTTAAAGCTTAAAGATTACATCACATGATCAAAAGAGCCTGTCACAGCAACTTTTTAGTTAGATTTTGGATTTAAGGAGGCTGGTTCAAACTGAACGTAGGTGTAAATAAGCACTGTTTTGTAATATCTTACAGTTAATATCTTAGTGATCACTTATCTGCAAGACAGTTGTGGCATTGTGATGGATTATGTGGCTTTTGTTGCTTGTTTTTTAATCAGGACCTTACATGCTGTTTCTCACAGCTGACATGACAATGGTGCTTTCAGTCTCCAGTGAGGGGAGCTCCAATGCTAAAAGCTACTGACTCTGTCAGTCGCAATAATGACTGCGTGTACTCAGCTCAGTTTGAGACTTCTGTGTGTATTCCTGTCCTGAACATCTCTAATAACTGAGCCTTAACTTATAATTGAACACAAAAAAAGATATGAGCACTGAACTTTTGCTCATGTGTGTTGTAGTGTTACAAAAAGAGATGAACATCAGCTCATCATCAAGCTTTCCAGCTCAGTACTCCAATAACATACTCTGAACACAACTTCAATACATTTGCTGTATAAAGCGCAAAACAACAACTACTGCAGAGGCTTGTTTTGCAAAAGGTTCAAGTATAGAATCTGTCACATCCATATAGTGATGGGAGGGAAATACAACCTGACTTTGCTGTTGGCATTAATTTACCCACATCTGAATACCTGCAAATGAGTACAGGGCTTGTCAAATTTGATAAATTTTCCTCTATAGAGGGACAATACTCCAGAGGCCAGATGAGAGAGGCTGAACAACTTTGAAGAACAATTGTTTTGCTGAGTTGATTTATTGTCAACAATGAATTGCTCGCCTTCATTTCTTCCCCCTCTACTACGCACATATGAAGGTTCCTTTGAAGATTATGCACAGGCTGACTGATCAGCTTTCATTGTTTAAGGTCAGGATGTTCATTAAAATTGACAGATTGACTGGGCGTTACTTTGAGGTGTTGCCACTGCCTTGACCTTTGCTAAAAGGCAGCGTTAGACTTGCCATTTGGAACGTCTTCCCATGAAGTGATAAACATTCTTTCCAACTGCTCCTTTTCAAACCCTATCATAGCTGTGATCTCAATTAGCCAGCAACAGAGAGATGAATCACGAACCGGAGCTGACACGAGACAGCCAGGTTTCTCAGTGCTGCCACAGTTGAGCTGATTCGAGAAAACGGCTGCTTCAATAAATAGCACTAGTTGGCCTTTTATCTTTTAAAATTCTCTTTTTTATTCCCCTGTCCATTTTTTTCCTTCAACTTCCTGTGCTTCGAACATTCCTGCCTTACATAGACAACCCTGTGTTTCCTTTGACACGGATGTACTGAAAAGTGAAGCCTAGATGGACAGCTGCTCCCCTCACTGTAGGTTTGTGGGCAAGTGACAGGGCAGGGAGTGCTGCCAATAACGCTGATCAAGCACAGTGATGCCCCTGTTCTAACAACCATGGATAAATTACCTCACCTGATTACGTCTTCCCTACAGAATTAAACTGTTATGGTGCATTTAACTCTGAAGACAGTGCTAGGGTTTATGTGAGTCCAATCATTATTTATGTGTAAAGAAATTCTTTGTAGCAGAATATAATACATCCTTTTGAAGTCGTTGGCCTTGTAGTATTTGCAGAAAGCTGCAAATACTTTATGTAAGTACTTGTTGGTTGTATTTTTCAAAAATTCTCAAAAGAATGTAGCTTTCAGTGTTGGCCTGAATTGGATTTTGTCCATTCATTTAATATGTTGTATGTCTTATGTAACTAGTTAGGACTCATGTAGAGCAGATTTAGAGCCTTCAGCCCGACTGTCGACAACCAAAGCAACTTTGTATGGGCACGCTGTATTCTTCGTCAATCCACCTTTTTATCACTAAAACTTGAATGAAAACCTCTGTAGTTCGACCAAGCTAGTAGCTAGAACCACACAATTGACCTCTAGCATTACTCCATTCTTCCAGAAACATAGTCATAATCACTTTAATGTTGGGGAATGACATTAACAAAAGATTGAAAGAAAAGTTTTGTAAATTCTTGATAGCAGTAGGCTAACATGCTGCTATATAACAAAAACATTTTTGGCACACAAACATTTGTAAATGTAATAAAAACAAACATTTTACTATGGTTATTGGAGAAGGAGACGTCATGTCGGAGGCTGAGATCATGAGGCATTTTGATAACCAGAACTTGGCTTTTAATAAATGCATCTTGTGTTGAGAGGAACCAAAGTTTCTCCTTGCACAAGTTTACTCCAGCTACATTCAGTTTACATTAGGATGGTTTTCACCCATCCTTTAGGCTACAGTATGTCCTCTCTATGCCATCTGTGGTGGTTGTGATAGGGGGTATGTATGGGGGGTGTTTATGCAACAGGGACCATAGGGATCGTCAAAGTGAACAGATTTCAACTTCTACACATTAAGTAGTTCCCGTTTCCTAAAGTTTACTTGGTCCTATTAAAGGATAAATACGGGAGGAAAGGTAACTATAATTTGAAAGTACATTTAAGGAATGCAGTGATAGGTAGTTGTATTATTAAAGAAATATAGTGAGGCTATATTATTATCCACAGTGTGTAAAGCTAAAGCAACTATGTTCTGTCTTTCCGTAGAATATCAGGGGACTGTATTTTCCTTGCACTTACCAAAACACAACTCTGTTGTTGCCTCAGGGTCCAAATTACACAGTAACTGTCTAAATGTCAAAAATGGCTAGCAGTCACTTTGGCACAGCTCATCATTGTCAAACTAACGCTTCAAGCTGGGCAGTGGAAGCAAACTTGAGAAGTGCAAATGTTTTGTGCTTTAAAGTCTTCTTGAAAATCTCAAAGAAAAGAAAATGTGCAGATGGAATACTGTTTCTTTCTCTTTTGGCAAATAGAGCTGCTGTGGTTTGAACTAGTAATTGCATACTCAAGTACAGAAGTGCATCACTGGAGAGAGGGACTAGTCAAAAAGCAAATTTGAACAGAATTAAGAAAAGATGGGGATTGAATGTCTTTGAGTAGTAAACAAACAAGCCATTCTTACTCTATTTATTTCCAACAAAAATAAATTCTGATGTCGCCTGGCTTCGTCACCTTACTGGGCTTTATCACTTACATTTTCTTTTTCCTGTGGTTACTGTGAATCACTTTAAAGACACCCAGTTAGGCTGTGAGCTTATTACCTCACAATGACATATGCTGGTGACACACAGAAAGCAAATAGTCACACCATTGAATCCATCACTTACACTGTTGCTCTGGTATTTTTGGTTTTGGAAGGCTAGAAAAAAGACACCAGCTTCATACAGCTTTTAATACAGAAATCCAATTGTCCACAGAACTATTGTACCTAGTTACGGTTGCTAAGCTATTAGATTGGACAATTGATAGAAGTTTTGTGAAAGGTCAATTACCTGAGAGGACCCAATTGTCCCAAACTATACACTGTTTCCATGAAAAAACTGGTCAAATCTTGTCCAGGAGGACAATGTCATTAGTGTGGCATCACCTGACAAAGGAATAACTGTATTCATGTTACACAATCCACAATAATCTGAAATGGGTTTCCCCACCCTTTTTGGTGATGTATTGTTTTTCTTTAAGTGTTTGTGCATGTCTTTGTGTGTTTATTTTATTCCCGGTAGGGGTGAGGAAGGGCAGTACATCAGAAAATACGGCAGAACAAGAGCATAGCAAACAACATCTTCCACACTGTGTGCCCTGTCTGACCGTGCATGACAGCAGAACATGCTGTTCACAGCACCAGGGGAGAGGATGAGGAAAAGAAACATAGTGATCGCAGACAGGTGGGAAAAGAGATGGTTCTACAAGAAAATGATAAATTAATGATTGGCAAAATAGAGATGGAGGAGTCATCACATTTGTTTTAAGGGTGGACCACAGTGAGCCAAGTCGGTTCTTTTAGCTGTCAGCCGCTGGAGCATGTATTATACTGATTGGTCAATTAGCTGAAACATCAAGCCAATCACAGGATCATATCGCAAGGCTGATTCTACCCTTTGGTACTCCAAGCAGCATTACGTACAAAGACATCTATTTGTAAATAATTCATGAATAAAAATCCCCTTTGTACTCACCTCCAAAGAGTGCTCTCAGTGACGCTGCCAATATGAAAATCGTACAGCTTGGTTAGAATCAGGATCACCTGTAAAGAGAGGGAATTTTACCATTAGAATCTTTGTATAAGGCTTTCAAAGTAAGTAGATAATTCTTTACAACAGCAGAATCTTGACTGCCATCAAACCCCAAAGAATAGTGTTTAGTCTAATGCAATAATTTAGGATCTTCCCAAAGTGAAGGAGTTGAAGTATCTCAGGGTTTTATTCTCAGGTGAGCGATGGAAGAAGATGGAACACAACATCAGCAGTTGGGTTGGTGCCAGCAGATGAGGCCATTGTACTGGACTTACGAGAGAGATGAGCATGAAGCTCTCGATATTGGCTGACCTATTTTCAACTTTTACCTTCCTGACCTGCGCCTATGGTCATGAGCTTTGTGTAATGACCGAAATAATGAGATTACAGATACAAGGGAACAAAATGAGTTTTCTACACATGGTGTCTGGGCTCACCAGAAATAGCAATAGTTTGATATTTTGGGGGAAACTCTTATTCACTTTTTTGCTAAAAGTTGAGAAGATACCACTTTAATGTATCATAACTCTCTCCTTATCCTCCTTCTCTTAGCGACTCTTGCGCTAAATCCACAGTTGTTTACATTCAGTTCTGCTAACGTTAGCTACTGTACTACTACTTGGCAGCTAGCGAGACTCTCTTTTCCTCCTCTGCTCTCTCCCGACTCCTTTAGTGATAATGGTACATGTATTAAACGTAATTTATATGCAGGGTTGGAGGCGAGTTTTAGAGTGCCAAAAGAAAGACAATATTTTATTTGAGGGTTTTCAAAGTTACCAATTACCTTCTATTGGCATCAGACAAAGGACTTGTCTTGTCCTCAGTGCTGCTTTCGACACTGTTGATCATGACATTCTACTACAGAGACTGGAACATTGTGTTGGCATAAAAGGAACCGCACTAAGCTGGTTCAAGTCCTATTTATCTGAGCGATCTCAGTTGGTACGTGTTACCGATGAATCCTCCATGACAGCCAAAGTCATGGAGTCCCGCAAGGTTCTATACTTGGACCAATTCTATTCACTTTATTGCTTCCTTTGGGCAATATTACAAGGAACCACTCCATAAACTTACATTGTTATGCAGAATTATATCTATCAAGCAGATGAAACCAATCAATTAGCTAAACTTCAAGCATGCCTTAAGGACATAAAACATTTGATATGCTGCTTGGATGTCGTTCAGGATTTGTCTTTTTACTCACACATGAAACAAATTTCAAGGACAGCCTTCTTTTATTTACGCAACATTACAAAACTATGGCATATCCTTTCTCAAAACGATGCAGAAAAACTAGTCCATGCATTAGTTACTTCAAGGCTGGATCACTGCAACTCCTTATTATCAGGTTGTTCCAAAAAATCCCATAAGACTCTTCAGTTGATCCAAAATGCTGCGGCACGTGTATTGACAAGAACTTGGAAACAAGATCATATTACTCCTGTATTAGCTGCTCTGCACTGGCTCCTGGTAAAATCTAGAACACAATTTAAAATCCTTCTCCTGACCTACAAAGCCATTAATGACTAGAGCATTGCGTTCCCAGAATGTAGAGTTGCTTGTGGTACCTAGAGTCTCTAAAAGTACAATGGGAGCCAGAGCCTTCAGCTATCAAGCTGCTCTCCTGTGGAACCAGCTCCCAGTTTGTGTTCAGGAGGTAGACACCATCTCCACATTTGAGTGCAGATCTTCTTTGATAAAGCTTATAGTAAGGGCTGGCTCCGGCTTGCTTTGGACCAGCCCATAGTTATACTGCTTTAGGCTTAGACTGCCGGGGGACTTACACCTCTCTCCTCCTTTCCCCATCTCTCTCTCCTCCTCTCCCTCTCTATCTGTATGCATTCATGTCCATGTTACTAACTCAGCATCTGGGGCATCATTATCTGAGTTTCTGTGTGTCTCTCATCTGGCAGGTTGCCACTATTAAAGGTTTGTCTGGATCATGAATCGTGGCTGCACCTGTTGCCATGGTCCTGCCTGAATCCCATGTTAAAATTATTTTTTGGAGGGACTGGGAAGCTTTTTTGACATCATCTTGAATCCATCTTTTTCATATTTGATCACATCATTTTGTAATCTTTACTATATTGTTTATTCTCACAAGTCATCTATTGCACGTCTGTCCATCATGGGAGAGGGCTCTCAGTCTCTACCTGAGATTTCTTCCATTTTTCCACTTTTAATTGTAGGGTTTCTTTTAGGGAGTTTTTCCCTGTGCTGTGCGAAGACGTAGTCCAGACAAAACTTCTCAGCAAAAAGGTGAATACATGTATTTCCCAACACATCAAATAATTAATTTAATTATTATAATAATTAAAGGCAATTGAGCATCGGATCAGGATGCCTCCCTGTGAAAATATTCCTTGCACGACCAACTGGGAGGAAACCCTGGGGCAGACCCAGAACACGCTGGAGCGATTACATATCCTGTCTGGCCTCCAAATGCCCCAGGAACAGCTGGAGGACATGGCTATAGCTGAGCCTGCTGCCACAGCCACCCAGAGCTGGATAAGCAGTGGATAATGAACGGCAGGCTCTTAAGTATGGTTGTTTCAATATAATTATACATTATTATATACATTATTATATAGATATATATATATCGCAACCCCAAACAATCCTCAAAAAAGGTTTAAAAAAATGCTCCTTTTACACAATAAGCTTCTTAAAGTTGAAACGTACTTGGTATGCTGTCAGTGCAAACGCTTCGTTCAGATGTATCACAGAAAAGTAATGTGCAGGAACTGTAGATTAGATTAGGTAGGTTATTTATTGTACATTTTAAAGTTGCTGTAATTCTATATTTGGACAATTTTTACCACTTGTTTCTTGCCAATGCCAGGCCATGTTTGCACTTGCCACTTGCCTACTAAAAGTGCATCACTCTCATTTTAGTTCAATTGAACACACATCAAGTACAATGAAATTAAAACAATTCATTGCTTTCTCTGTCTCAAACAAAAAGTGCATTCTTCTAAAGGTAAAATAACTAATTATATTAACAGCTAATTTAATTTTTCCCTACACCATTTAGGAATACAGTGTTCTAGGAGTAATGGATTACCATGTTGGGAGTTAATGCTTTGCATAATTATTACTATGTAACTAATGCTGTGTATGCCACTTTGAAACTTTGTTTTTCTCTTGATGGAGCACGCTGCCATCCTCGCCCCTGTGGAAAAGCCTGATCCAACAGTCTCTGTGTTCACAGCTTTGGTCTCTGGTCTTTTGGAGAGATAATCAGCAGGCGGGACACTTTTATAAGCACTGTGCAAGTCCTCAGAGCAAATAACAAGACATGAAGGCCAAGTCTGCCATGACGGGATCAGTGGTCAGCTGTGATCCTCCACTCTGGAGTGCAACTTTGTTGCACAAAGAGACCGCTGGGGGATTAAAGTTAGAATAGAGATGAGAGGTAATACACTTAACCGGGGGGAAAAAAACACTATTTATTACACTTAACCATCTGGTAACCTCCATGACTGAAATTCACCCTCTGGGTTACAGAATGCAGTCAGAGGTGTGTGAAAGAATTAGTCGAGCAAATGTGAAAACACAGGAAAGTGCTCAAACGCAATCTTTTAGCATTTATCACATACTTGACCTGAGCTCATCCTAAAACATCCTTTTACATAATAGATGCTATTTTCATCCATCAGTCCATGTGTGGTTTTTGCTGTACTGTTTTCCTTCCCTGCCTAAATGACTGCTGCTCTTCCTCATTAGCATCCACATCTCTTGTTAGCATTTCGCTCCCTGCAATAATATTATGCTTGTTTAAAGCAACCTGACATGCTTGACTTGAGTCACTCTGCTGGGAGGGGATGCAGAAGGTGTGGCCATGACTCCTCTGACAGGCATCAGCGATCAGGGCTAGATGAGAGGAAACTGAATCTCTGTGCGGATTGGAAAATAACCTGGCAACTCCATCCTCCCCTAGTAATTGTAATGCTCTGATGCCCGCAGACTTCCAGGACCTTTCCACCTCTGGCTGAGCCTCAATATCCCCACAAGCCCTTTGAACAAGCCAGCCACTCACCAGGGACCCTTGGATGGTTCTTGTGGGAAGATGTGCCACATGCCCAAGGGATCCTCCTACTAAGACTGTGAACATATGTTTCAGGCCAAGCAAGATTTACAGTGTCAAGGAAAGGGCAATGTTGAATAAGATGAAAATGGATCATTGCCATGCGGCTACAACACAAACTGGATCTAAGCGTGTATTTTTTTGTGTTTCTGGGTACATATTTGTTGGAAGTGCATATGTGCGTGCCGTGCCACTGTAGAAATGAGGGAGTCTCAGAGAGAGTGTGTGTGTGTGTGTGTGTGTGTGTGTGTGTGCGTGCTCCTACGGGCTTTGTGCTGTCAGAGATGTGTGGACTCGACAGCTTGGGGGGTTACACACAGACACAAGTCGTCTCATCCCCACATGACAGTCTGAATTTTCAATTTTACATTAAACAACCAGGGCACCGGCTGAAAAACAGAGAAACGGCTTTTGTCCATTCAAATGATTCTTATTAATGTCTCTCAAAATATCTTTTCAGCCAACCTTAAAATCCTTCTTTAATGAAACTGTTATGCATTAAGCCACAGACCTGAATGAAAAAGGCTTAGGGATTTCAAGGACACTTAAAATAAAAAGTTTAATAGGGTGTGTGTATTTCAAGTGCACTCTCTCCTTCTGACTATTATTTTATTATTTTATTATTGAATCAAAATGTCAGTCACATTGAACTTGCATTAGCCTTGTTGCCTCAGCAATTAACTACTATGGGGAAAACATATTATTAGCATAAATAAATGTCCCCCTGTCCTCAAAGAGCAAGTCAAAGTGCCAAACACAGTTTTGAATATTAGATCAGCTTAGAGCGTGCTAATGACAATACAGATGACTTTTCTGAGAACAATGTTTAACTCCTCTCTTTGCAGAGCAGTAGTTTAATTGTGATGATGACCTGAAGAGCGGTCACCTTCGATGTTAGGTAGCAGAATAAGGCAGCATAGGAAGGCCATTAAATTAAATTTGCTTTCTACGAACAGCAGTGGATGAAAGGGTTGATTCAGGCTGAACTTCATTTTACGAGTGGTCGAGAGCACTCTTACCAAGATAAGAACAAACATTTTGTTTTTAAATATATGTATGTATAGAGATATAGAGAGATAGAGAGAGAGAGACAGAGAGAGAGAAAGAGAGAGAGAGAGAAAGAGAGAGAGAGAAAGAGAGAGAGAGAGAAGAGAGAGAGAGAAAGAGAGAGGGAGATAGAGAGAGAGAGAGAAATAGAGAGAGAGAGAGAGAGAGAGAGGAAGAGAGAGAGAGAGACAGATGAGAGAGGAGAGACATAGAGAGAGAACAGAGAGAACAGAGAGAGAGACAGAGAAGAGAAGAGAGAGAGAGAGAGAGAGACATAGAGAGAGAGAGAGAGAGAGACAGAGAGAGAGATAGAGAGAGAGAGAAACAGAGATACGACAGGAGAGACAAGAATAGAGAGAGAACACAGAGAAGAAGAAGTCGGGGAGAGAGAGAAAGAGGGAGGAGAGAGGGAGGAAGACAGGATAGAGAGAGAGAAATAGAGAGAGAAGTTAAGAGAGAGAGAGATAGAAGAGAGGAGAGAGAGAGAGAGAGAGAGAGAGACGGGGAGAGAGATACGGAGATATAGATAGAGAGAGAGAGACAGAGAGATATAGAAGAGAGAGAGATATAGATATATAATAGATATATATAAGAGAGAGGATAGAAGAGGATAGATATAGATAGGATAGAGATATAAATGGGATATGAGGAGATATATATATATAGATATCATAGATATAGATATATAGATATATAATATATATATATATATATATATATATATCATATATATATATATATATTATATATAATATTATATATATATATATATATAGATATATATATATTATATATATATATATATATATTATATTATAGATATAATATTATATATATATACGTATATAATATATATAGTATATATATATATTAATACGTTATTATATAATATATATATACGTATTATATATACGTATATATATATGTATATATATTATATATATATATATATATAATATATATATGATAATATATATATATATATGTATATATATATATATATACAGTATATTATATATGATAAAATGTACTTATTATTATTATATGTGTTAAAGTAATTATATTTGTTTGATTATGAAATAAATACTTTTGGTCAATTTAGACTATACAACACTTAATCTATAATAACACGTTTTATTTGTTGATAATATTTTGTATTAATAATCTAAATATTTAAATTAACTACTATAAAGTAATGTAAATTATGAAATAATTTTAGTGGATTAAAAAATACACTATTTTCTTTTGATCTGTAGTGAAGTAAAAGTATAAAGTAACATAAAATGGAATTACCCAAGTAAAGTACAAGCACTTCAAAATTGTACTGAAGTACAGTACTTTGTGTACTTTCACAACTGCTGAAGTTCTTCATCCAGTTACAGCCTTGCTATGGTGGCATCTCTCCAATACTTTGGTATGTTCAAGAGTATTTGCACACGGCACAACTCTTGCCCTTATATAGTGTTAAGGGGGCGTTACCTATGCAAAAATGAACAATATGCCACGCCACTTTAATTTATGATAAAGTGGGATTGATCGTTCAGCACTCCTGGATAAGAGCAGATTGGTATGACTCAGAACGTTTGGTGCATCTGGAGTTGAATTATCTTATTGTTTTCTTAATAGAAAATTAGGAGAAAATATGAAAGAAATTCAAGAGAATGTTGCTGCATGTGGCTTATTGAAACAGTAACAAAGTTCCTCCCGTGAAGCATTAATATAATTTTGTTCATTATCCCTGCTTCATAATTCCTTTTGTTTTCTTCTATTCGAAGGCTCTGATTGCATCAAACTTATCGATCCATGCAAGAAACAATCACACATGAATCCAAACATCTCCAATACAGCTCCTCAGACACTTTGTACTATAGCTTAAACAATTTTAACAGACGTATGCTTCATATGCTCCATTCTGAACAAAAGAGCACTCTGCACCTTTGATTGCAAAATGTCATGCTACTCCAATATTGACAGTGTGAAAACAACAAGCTTTTAGTAGTCTGCAAACAAATGTCAGGATCGTCAACAGCAAAATGGAAGCTGGAACTGATCATTATCTAGAAGTGACCAAGCCTCTCAGTAGCATGTCAACAGCTGAGCAACTAATATGTCAATTGGCAAGAGTTGCTTATGAGAAACAATGTCAACTGGTTGTGACAGAGCCACAAAGCAACAAAGAGTGCAGGGCCAAGAGACTGCAGTCAGTTCACCATTTTGGTTAAAAGGCTTAGTCACTGTAGCTAATGAAACACTCAGTTTTAGAACAACATGATAGCTGAAGATATGCAACGGATCACTTGCAGTGACAAATATATACAAAAAATTATCACAGATGGTTATTTAATAAGACGTTTACTTAACATCAACAATAAATAGAATACAAATAATCATTAAATGATGCTTCAAAATGAAAGCCTTGGCTTAGTCACTAATCTTAGATGCTCACAACTGCCTTTGTAAAACAAATTGTACATAATACCAAATATTAGGTAAAGAAGGAACAACTGGGTAATAACACTACTACCAGGGGATAACTATTGGTTAAATGCTAATATCATATTAAAATACTCCTTGTGAATATTCTGCGTAGAAGAAATACTTATATACAGATTTATTAGTTCAATGTTCATTCTACATTGTGAGGCTACATGCCACTACATCGAACATGACATTTGGGATTATGATGAAATACAAAGGACTGACAGTGATTGATGGATAGAAAGATAAAAGAAAGATGTGGGGTCTATTTTTTCTATGGTACTCTCCATTAGTGTTAATAACAACACTCTGGTCCTTCGACAGGGAGAATTGTCAAGTACTCAGCTCTAGCTTCTGCATGGAGTCTGTGAGTGTCAGGCATGTTCCACAGATTGTGCTTCATGGACAGTAACACAGAGCCTTGCACTCCATGTCAGCCTTGAAAAATGTGAGGATTGTGAGCAGAGGAAAAAGGATTGCTCTTGAACTGGAGCTAGGTGGTAGATCACATTAGTCTCTGACTGTGACAGACACTGATGTGGCTCTCTATATATCTACAGTATATATGTGGTTTCTGTCATGCTGCGCAATCAAGGGTAATACGACAGGTAGAATCACCACTTGTGAATGTACTGTACCTGGATCATTATCCACTTCTAAAGGTACGGATAACCCTTTTTAGCCTTGAATGAACATGACTGCTTCCCAATGGCTGAGAGACGAAAACTCAAGGTTATGTGTTCAAGCTTCACGTTGATTGTTGCAATTAACTTATCAGTATTATGCGCAAATGAAATACATGTAAGACTCAGGGTTCGGAGGATGTGATGAAGTGATGTTAAATGAGCGTGTGTGTGTGTGAATGGTATGCTGTGGCTGCTGGCGTGTTATACTCCCATCAAGGCCACAGCAGGGAGAAGACTGCAGCACTGTGCTCCTTCTGGACATCACTCACTCCGCTTCCTCCTTCTTTCTCTCTTTCTGTCACTCTGCCTTTTTACACTCCTTCTCACCCTCTCTGTCTCCATCACTTCCTCCCCTCTTTTATTCCCCCCCACTCCCACCTCTCCTTTCTCGTTTGCCTCCCCGGAGTGAAGTCCTCTCTAATTTATTGCATCCTTCATGTGTCCGTCTTTCTCTTGTTTCCCTTTTCTCGCCGGCCACATCTCACCCCGCCATTACCTCACCAACTCTGAGTATTCCTCCCAACTGAAGCCACTTCATCTCTGTTTATCCGGCTCATCTTCTCCCTCTCCCGCTTGTATTGGTTTTCTTTGTTTTTTCTTAGTCTTTTTCACCAACCTCTTATCTCCGTTCTCACAGTTGTTTCTCCCTTCCTAATGTGCCCCCACCTCTGCTCCTCACCTTCACTTCATCCTTTCTTTCTTTAGTTATCTCTTCTTAATGCTCCTCTCTGTCTCCCCTCTTCTTTGACTTTGACTTGTCTGCCTTGTTTTGTTCCCCCCTCTCTCCTTCAACATCTCTGTCTGCTTTTGGCCTATTAACGCAGACAGGCATCGACTTTGTGTTGTATACTGAAAGAATCCCTAATTACATTTTTTTTTTAAATGTTGTGGATGAACTACAATAAGACAAAAAGTAAGTGTGCTACTTAGAGAGACCCTCCTCCTTTATGTCATAAGGGGTAATATTATAATATCTCATGAGGCTCAGGAGTAAAAACTTTAAGTCTAAGACAATCACCCCGATGATGAGGATGATGAGGAGGATGAGGAGGATGAAGTACAGGATCAGCGGTTTATGGAACATGAGCCCTATTAGAATCTTAAAGTCCGGATGTCACGGCCACTTCTGCACAAATGTTGACCTTTCTTTTTAAAAGCTGTCTCCCGCAATTCACCCAACTTGATGTAAGGCAAGGCAGATTCATTTGTATGGAATTCAGCCTTAAATGTTATTCCTAACTAAAACTGTATGCAGCAGCTCAAATATTAATAATGAACTATTTTGCAGTTATTGTAAGCTACTCCGTATAAAAGTTGGCAAAGTCAAACATTTAAAGCTGCACTATTGAACATTTTCTTTCTTTAATGAAAAAGAATGTGTAATGTGAAAGGAGTCGCTCTCACAAAGAAATATCTCCCGACTCCGTAGTTCATCTCAGCTCCACTAAGACTTTCAGTCTATTCTGTTCTAGGCTGTTGCTAACGTAGATGGATGAGATTTTAAATTAAAATAAATATTGAAGTGATAATATGTAAATGTTCTGTTGCCCCCTAGTGATCAACACATTAAATAATGCAGGTTTGATATTCATACCTGCATTGTTTTGTATCTATTATTTACTCAGTATTCAAAAATGATCTAGAGACATATTTAAAGACTTATAAGAAAAACTATCTGCTGGGAAAAAAATTAAGTGTCTGATGTGTTTTTTTTCCCAAAGGAAAAATAAATGACCTCAAAATGTCTACACTTAACTGAAACGTCAATTCATTGTAACTGCAATAGATCCTCCTGGTTTCCACATCACACTTGTGTAAGTTACATACTTGACCACGGTTGGCTTCCATTGTGATGTCACAAAAGTGTTTAGTGTAAAGTGAGATCGAAGCAGAATAGAGAAACGTTCACCCTTCAGGTGATGAATGTGAACACAGCCTTCTGGAGTGAGGTGACAATAAGCAAAACACATTTCTGATGGGGTAATTGTCTTTAAAGAGATACGAGATTTAACCAGAAAAATGTCACATAAGGCTCTTAAATATAATTACTTTTTGTGTAAAGTATCTTAACTTGAACTTTTCAAGTGACATATATCATTTTGTAGCAAAACCTCCATTGCTTTATCATTGTCTGTGCAGATGACATGGCATTTAAAAAGAGCTGTAGGATCAATATGGTGCTACAAGGTGAGGTCAATTGATAAACCAATCAAGCGGCCTGTATGGCAGGAGTGAGATTGTGAGCCTATCTGCTTGATCATCTCAGCTGGACTTCTAGACTGTGGGAGGAATAACCTTTCCTACACTGAGATAAACATATTACGCTGTGCATTTCCTCCCAAAACAACTTTGGATGCTTCCATTTCACAGAAGCATACTATATCCTACCTCAGTTTCAAAGACGAGATAGAAATGCCAACCATAACAACAGATGTCTGTAAAGCAGCTGCAAACGCTCACAGTGCTCCAGCCATTCTGGATCCACAGTTTCTAAAAGTCTAGAGAAACCCACCGCTATCTGCTTCAGAGAGGATTTATAATTTGTAAAAAAAATAAGCAAGGATATTCTGGCAAGAGTGATATGAAAATGCTGAAATGTACCAGTTTCAGAGGAAATTGGACAGTGATTTCTTTTTCACGTATACTACTTTTTGCTGCATTGCCATGAGCTGGCAATATGCATAGTATCATACTGAGCTGCTCGGTGTGATGTTTGCTGCTATTTTGAATGATAGCAGTAGGCTGATGGATGATTCATCTACAAAAAAACACAGTTTTGAATATGTATTTTCAAGTAATTTGGCATTTGTTTCATCCATTCTTGGAGTACACCCTTAGAGTGTTTCCTGCATGAAGACAGTTCCACAATGTAAAACATCAGCCTCATTCTAACACCTAATTAGGCCTAACTAACTAAAAACAACACATTGTCTTAAACAAACAAAGGGAAAAATGCTGCTCTTCCGAGTCTATGGTTTATGGGAGAAAACTTCAACGTTAGTATTAATAGTTTCCATTTGCATTGGCTATTTTAAGCATTTCAGGAGCAGGCAGGACACCACTCATTTTTTCCTTTCCCATGGTGCATCTGTCTCTCAAGCCTGCTATTGAGGTAGTCAAGCGAAGCAAACACTATCGAACTAGCATGCACTGGGGTTACAGCTTCTCATAGTGCAAGCAAGGGTGCAAAGAAAACAAAGAGCATGTACAGTGGACTCCGTGAACCCATCCTACTGTACAACACAGAGACGGGGAGAACGGGAGAGCAGTGCAATCCATTTACACGCAGACTCGCCACACATCACTGACTAATAAAAATAAATAATTAGAAACTATAATATTTGACAATAAAACAAAACAGTAGCAAAGCAGCCCAGTTACTGCATCTGATTTTTCACATCTTATTAATAATACATAGAGGGCTAATCCAGTTGGAGCCCACAGTGACAATCTGGGAGATCTTCAAAGAATTTCCATTCCTCTAAGGGAACTGTGTTTATTATAAGAATGTAGCCTTGCATGTTCACTAATTAGGAAACAGGGCAGTAGCTGCTGTGTGTATGAGAAGCTGCTAGTTTAAGATTTCAAAAAAATTGGACTGAATGTCACAAATACGATGACGTCCAATACAGCCTTTAAACATGTGCAGTATTGTTAGTTGAACGCTATAAACAACATGAAAGGTGAAATGATTTGAGAAGCTAGGGTCTTAAAGGAAAAGGTCACAAATCCCAAAGCCCCACCTTAGAGGAACATTGAAAAGAAATTGAGCACCCACAATATACGTGTGTGTGTGTGTGTGTGTGTGTGTGTGTGTTTGTTTGTGTGTGTTTGTGTGTTGAGGATAGTCGAGAGCCTGTAGTCCTGTGTGGATACAGTATACTGTGCATGACACTGTTTTGTCTTTTTATAACCATTCTCTTTATTTTTTGTGCATATTGAGCAGATTTGATTAATGCATTATACATCTATAGTCACATGTGCCCCAAGCTATATCCCCAACCAGGTGTAATGAAATGAGGGACAAAACAAAAAACAAAAGGATTCAGGACTGAAGCCAAAACAGGCAACAAAATAATAACTTTTACTATTGTTAGTTATTTGTCTTTTTGCTTGTTTACAGTTTAGATAGACAGGAAAATATGCGGAGATTGAGGGGAACGAAGCAAACAGTGCACCATGTGTGTATGTGGTATGTGCCAAAACCAATGGGCTACTAGGGCATATAAATGTATGTGGACCGTTGAGAGAAATATACAAAAAAATAAAATATTCCAAGATTCCCTGACTTATGGTTCTTTGTATGGGTCTGGCTGCAAAAACACTGCATTCTGGGATTTTGGATATTTTATTAACCGTAGTTTTATTTCCTGGATCTTTATTTAATGATAGTGCAGATTTGATGTAGTTCATAAGCACCAGCCCTTGTGCTACAGTGATAAGGCTGACAGAGCAAAGATTCTGCAAAGTAATCATTTGACATTTATGATTATCCTTGAAATTCTGCAGTGGGTGTTTAAAGCATTGGGTGGATTTTGTTTATATGGAGAATATGATGTAATTTAAAAGCTCTGCTAAAAGAGTTGGAAAGTCGGTAGCTCACAGGTGACACATACAATGTGAGAGTGGGAAATGGGCTGTCGGCTATTAGTGATTTCTTTGGTCTGTTTTTGCAAATAAGTGTGAAAAACAAATTTGCAAGTGGAAGAAGGCATGAGAGACTAGCTGGTGTCGGCGCCGGGAGTCAGAGTCAAGGTGAGAGGTATCACCAGCAACAGCTATTGTGACTAATATGATATTTTTACCTTTTTCAGACTGTGGATCTTTTTTTTTAGACACACTGTACAATTTAATCAGACATTTTCCACAAGCTTTGAATCTCGAAAATCATGAATTACCCTATTACATCCTCCAGCACAAGTTACTATTAATCTAATCAGAGTCATCTTCCACCACACTGGGGGCTGAATATTATTTTTAGTTAGTACGCACACACCATTTCTGATTAGAGGGACATATTGCTCTTTATTCAGCAAACGAGCGACAGAAACTAGTTGGAGTCGGTCATTTTCATCTTCACATTATTTCTTCATTTTTTTTTTTCACAATCCCTCTCTGAGCTCTGGTAATTGTCTCCACTCTGGTGTCAGCAGACGTATTGGAGAAGAGAGGATCGAGGGAGAGAGCTTTAGCTGCGGGGGTCCTCGTGTGTCACAGCGATATCTTCTTAGAGGTGACTAGGGTCAGGAACCAAAACTCGGCTCCAAGTAAAAACCAAATCTTAAATGGCCTGGTACCGTGGACGCAAAGAAAAAAGAAGAAAATTCCGGTGCTGTTTATCAGTTCCTAAATAGGCATATTGACGCTCACTTTGGACTGGATGGCACTCATACATTTTGTGGCACGTTGTTCCTCCATAGACAGCAGGTTTACTTCTCTTCAGCTGATTGCTGTTCGGTTCGGCTGACGTCTCTGTCAGTCTCTCCCTCTCTCACTCCACACCAGTCATCATTGTCGGTCATATGTTTAAGGTTTGATAAGCGGAACCGGAATCGGAACCGGAACTGTTAAAATCCAAACGATACCCAACCCTCGAGGTGACGCGATATGGAGACATCAGGACAGCTGATTAACACCAGGCTCTGTCTTAAACGCTTGACGCTCCCAGACTGCAGGGTTACTTGTAGTTCCTAGAGTCTCTAAGAGTACAATGGGAGCCAGAGCCTTCAGCTATCAAGCTCCTCTCCAGTGGAACCAGCTTCTAGTTTGTGTTCGGGAGGCAGACACACTCTCCACATTTAAGAGTAGGCTAAAGACTTTCCTTTTTGATAAAGCTTATAGTTAGGGCTGGCTCAGGTTTGCCCTGGATCAGCCCCTAGTTATGCTGCTATAGGCTTAGACTGCCGGGGGACACCTCCCTGCTCTCTTCCTTCTCTTCCTCTCTCCTCCCCTCCCTCTCTTCTTCTCCCTCTCTATCTGTATGCTATTAACTCTTCATCCGGGGTACCCCGGAGTTTCTGTGTCTCATGTGGCAGGTTGCCACTGATAAAGTTTACGTCAGGATCAGGAATCGTGGCTGCGCCTGCTGCCCTGGTCCTGCTGGACACCGGGAAGCCTTTTTGACATTTTCCTGGATTCATCCATACTTTCTCTTTTTCAACACAACATCATTTTCTGTCAAATGTTGTATTTGTACTATGTTGCTTATCCTGTACATCTATTGCACGTCTGTCCGTCCTGGGAGAGGGATCCCTCCTCAGTTGCTCTCCCTGAGGTTTCTTCCATTTTTCCCCCTTTTAATTATGGGGTTTCTTTTAGGAAGTTTTTCCTTGTGCGATGCGAGGGTCTAAGGACAGAGGGTGTCGTAACCTGTAGTCTGTAAAGCACACTGAGACAAATGTATAATTTGTGATATTGGGCTATACAAATAAATTTGATTTGATTATGTTTCTCCCTTGCTCTGACGCAGTCTCCCGTCTTTAGATGTTGGATACTGATGGTGGTGTGAGGGGTGAATTAGGAGGTGTATGTGTGTAGGGGGGTGGGGGTATACTTAAAAACTACTCACTCACAAATATAATAACCCGAGCTAATGCAGGTATACCTAGCTCGACACTACTGACACTAAAAGCATTAGAAATCAGCTGGGCATGATTAAAATTGCAATATGTTGTCCTTTCAGGGACATTATGTTATCCATCAAGCACTTGATCCATCGGCTCGGTTAGACACAAGCCGGCTCACTGATGGCTCAGAGGCTGCTTACGTTGACATCTGCTGTGACAATGCTGGGTTAGCAAGTGCTAAAGCCATCCCGGCGCACCATCCATTACCATTTTACACCTTCCACCAGACTGATCGACCGTGGTAATAATGGGACAACTGTTTGCTTGTCTTTGCTTTGTCACTTTCTTTTTTTATTTCCTGCATTTCTCATAAAAATAATGCTGAATTAATCCTACAACATTGCCAAAATACTGATGTTAAGTAGGTATTACATGTTCTCCATTCAGTGTTAGCATGCTAACATATGCTGTTAGCATGCTAACATATGGTGTTAGCACTTAACGGGAAGCACCGTTTTTGGTCATAAAACAAAGTATTGGACAAATTAGACGTTTGGCCTGATGATGGCACTAGATGAAAAGAGACACATCACAAAAAGCAATTCAAATCATCCTTAGGGGGACATGAATGTCTGAACAAGATCTTATGGCAATCCATAGTTGATGAGATATTTCTGACCAAAGTTGTTATCCGACCGACTATCCCTAGAGCAATAACGCTTCACATTCAAAATCATACCCTAAAAAATATTAGATAACGTTCTATATAAACATGAATGTCTAAAAGTAAAGTAGATTCCTAAAACTGTTGGACAAATGACACATGATATGATGTACTGTAATGAGTTAGGACTGACATAAAAAACATGAATTTGCAGCTTACACAGATCTCTTTGAAATCCTAGGTGTTGTGTTGAATGATTATGTTCAACAGAAATATATTACATCTACTCCTGATATTTTTCTAAGAGACCCACTTAAGCGGGAGGAAAAAAGATTACTCAAGGAAAAAGCTCAGTCCATTTCTGTGAAATTGGCCCATCAAACTGCAAAGCTCCATAGAAAGCACAGACTGTCACTGCGGTGAAGTTCCAGAGAGACAGCGATGCTCTCTGGAACTTCAGAAAGCCTGCATGTCTCAACTCATCATCCGGTGCAATCGCGGGTCATGGGCAGTGAGCATCACTTTGTGCCAACAACAGAAGCCCGGCAAACAAAACAGTTGGTGCCATGTGTTGCATGCCGTGATTCATTTTGACATCCCTAGCATCCAGCATCCTCACAGCCAAGGCATTTTAAATGAGTCATTTCTGAGAGTCAGCTCAGACTGCATAAACATTGAGGGAGTTAAAGGTTTGCTCAGACTATACAGATACACACAGTGTCTTATAATGAGACCACCGCAATCTCAAATAAACATGATTATGCAACGACAGGTTTAAAGACGACAATATTGGTGACGAGAGTCTGCACATAATGTTTGTGTAACTTCGTCTCTCTTCCAATAGGGACACCTGTGTCATTGGAACAGCTTTCAACAGAAAATGCCCACTTCCTGTGCAGAGTGAAGCACGTAAACCAATGTGGAAACTGTTCTTATGGTAGAATAATTAGCACAGTAATGACAACATGCTGCAGATGCCTGCTTCAACTTGCAGGAAAAGAGGCATTGTAGGTTATCATTATATTCATTGTATTTAATCATATATATTCAGTCTCCTTGAGATTTACTTTTTTATTTCCAAGAGAGACCTGAGAACAAGAACACAATCAGCAAAATGGAAACAACAAATCTACACAATGAACAAGGAACTAAATAATAATAAAAAAAAATCTCAAAGGGAATATAAGAATCTTGTTTGAGGGCAGTTTGCAGTTCATTCCACTTGAAAGGTACATAGTCCCTGAAACTAGTTCTGCCAACATTATAGTGTACATGAGCGAAAGTTAAGGAGGTACTAGATTGTGTACTACTAGATGTAAATGAGAGAAGAGATGGGATGTAGTTTAGAAGCTTCAACAGTAAAGCCTCATAAATGAATAACATGAGATACTATTTACACTTCTCGACTGTAAAGAGGTCCAACTGTATGATACAGAGAACAATAATGAGCATGCAATTAGTCATTTGTGATGATATACAGGGTTCAACATGACATACAGAATATATATCTATAGTGTATATATCTATAGTACATGGGATTATTCTATCAATTCATGCTGCACTCTGGGATCTTCAGGGTTGCAGCAGCACACCGGTGTTTGTTTACGAACTAGATAGTACAGGTGTTATTGGAGTTTCTTGGAATAACTGAAACTTGATGTATTGATTTTGAAATGTATTGCAGTAAGTATTTGACAATGTGTGTTTTCTCAAGGCCTGTTCTAAAGGGCTGACGCACCTGAGGCTGCGCTGCACTCGTTACTAATATTATTCACAATAAATCCGCAATTTAAAGCCGGATTTGCTTCATTGTCACTTTTTTTCACCCCAGATTAATTGTCAATAACTGTAGTCTACTATTTTCTTTTGTCACATTTATGGTATTTATTTTCCTTTTAGTGGTATGAAAAGGGTCTTAAAAGCCATAATGTCATAAAAAAATACTATACCATATTTGTGACTGTATAAGGTGTACCTTATGGAGAACGTTGGAAATATTTATACATCACAAGGAGATCATTGATAATCTGATCAACCATTTGGCCTCACCAAAAAGAACATATTAAACTCTTAGAAGAACTTGATAAAAAAAAAAACTATTTAGCTCCACACAAAACCACATTTGGAATTTCTTCACAAGATTTCCGATTCGGATTGATTTTGTACGCTGAGCAATCAATTAGCCTGAATGAACTTTAAAGGACGACATTTTTTTCCACAGTATATGAAAAATAATTTATTTTCTCATCATGCTTGACATTGCGTGAATTATTGCTACAAGTAAAACCCTTACATGGGGGGATACAAAAGACATTTGAAAGAGCCTTTACTTATCCAGCCAAGTTTCAGTGCAGCTGTGAGAGACTTTGTGTAAACCAATTAGAGGTAGAAAAGGTCATACTGTTGCCTTGGAGAAAAAGAGATGAAAGGCTGATTGGATTGGTTCGTGCTCTAATTTTGACCATCACACTTTTCACTTAGTTATTCAATTGAGCATAGAAGTAGAGAGAAGATGAGACTTTATGTCCATTTCATTCAATTTCCCAATGCTAATGAGCAAGCTCATCAAAATGGATTGCAAGCACCGCGATCGCTGCGTTCGTGTGATGCACAATGTGCCCAAAAGATGAGAAGTGATCACAATCTATAATGAAGTTTTGTAAGAATAACAACAACATGAACCATAAGTTGCTTATCAGTGAAAACAAGGAAAGAGAGGAGAAAGAAAATCCTAGGCTGCACACACACTGTGTTATGAGAGCAAGTCAAATGCTTATTAGTACTTATCTGTACTGCAATTGATTTACAGTTTAGACGTTACATGTGCCTTAATAAATGTGTTTGTGTGCATGGTGAACACTACATCCTTTGTGTGAACACCCAGTATACTTACCATTCATGAATTTAATTCTTGTCACAATGTGGCAGCATGTGTTTTAAATGGTTTAAGTGAGCATTAGTTTGTGTTAAGTGCACCAGAAACTCACCTGTGCCTTTAAGAAAAACATTTTGGAAAATACAGTGATTTGATTTCTTTTAGAAATTTAAAGTAAAAGATCGATACCACTCTCTTATCCAACTCTCAAAAGGATATTAAATAAGTGTATTTCGTAAAATTATTAATTCAATAAATAAATTAGTGTCAAAAGCAGAGAGCACACAGACGGACATATTATATTCAGAAAATGGGTAAACTATACAACATCTCTTAAGGCAGGGGTCGGCAATCTTTAGTATCAAAAGAGCCATTTTGCCACCTCTTCCACCAAATAAAAGGTGTCTGGAACCGCAACACATATTTCATAACACGGCTTAAGTTGTGTATATAGTTATACTATATTTGTTGCATTTATGAAATTACTGAAAGACAAAGGAGAATGTTGAGATTGTATTGTTATTTGTAATCGTTATTAGGACAACACCAAACTCTTTAGCGGTATCAACTCAATTATTTCTTCCTGCACCACATCAGAGTTCACATACCTGCATAACAGCGCTGTCTGTTCAACATCATTTACATCACTTGACTCATCACAGGCGATTGAATGTGCTTCAGCTGAATTGATGTCCTCTATTTGCTGTTTGGTGATGTGTGTTGCCATTTTAATGGCCCTGTCCTTGACGGTCTTTGCGAAGAGACATATTTCTAATTTTCTGAACAATTTCATCTTTGTTTTTGAAAATAGATGCTCTGATATTTTTAAGAATGCTTCTTTCATGTATTCTCCATCTGTGAGCGGCTGTCCACGACCTACTATCTCCTGAGCGGCCACAAAACTAGCAGTAGTAGTTGAGTTTGAAGATTTCATCCATTTCTTGAAAGAATATTTGCTCTGCTCCAGCTTGGTACTTTTCGGCAAATGCTGTGTGTCTGTTGAAATGTCTTTCGACATTACATTTTTTGTTATTAGCTCATTTCTCGCCACGTATCAAGCAGACAGGTGAGCCAGCATCGTTGGCAGTAAAAGCAAATGTATCTGTCCACGCAGAATTAAACTCTTTTTTCCTCCGAGACTTTTCTTTTTTTAGTTTTATCCATAGTTAGCTTACCGAGTTATCCGGGGTCGGAAACTCAATATTAGCCCCCTGCAGGAAGAGGCGCCCATCGACGCAGGAGAATGTGACTCATATTTTAGTGGACGAAATGTAAAAATTTAATTACATGTATTTCAGTGTCACAATATCACCTCGAACTCCAAGAAAAGAGGTGTTCCATTTGAAAGATTGTCCACTGTGCAACAAAAAAATACATCAAAAATAATGTTATTTATTTCCATGTTTTTCTTTGTCAAAGCTTCAGGGAGCCACTGCAGAGGGGTTGAAGAGCCGCATGTGGCTCCTGAGCCGTAGGTTGCCGACCCCTGTCTCAAGGGAACGAGAGTTTCTGCTGAGCACCAGACAATGTTTTTGCTCAGATCAAAAGTCATGTCACTTCTTAAAAATAAAAATAAATAGCAAGACATTACAGTAACTCAGAAGGTGTTTTTTAGTAATTTGCAGCAATACGTATTTTTGTTTTGTCAATCCTAACTGTTGGAAATTGAAAATCCCTGATTGCAAGGACATTTGATTTTCCTCCATTGCCTGGTTATTCTTGAAATATGAATCATTTTCTTGCTGGTGGCAATAATCAGTAAACTGCACATTCCTCCAATCTGAGGAGTTATCTTTGTTGTCAGCATGAAAAGCTCAAAAATCACTCTGCACCTCGTGTTGTGGGAGCATAATCCATTTTGTTATCTGGAAATCAGGCAGAAAATAAAGGATTTTGTATTGAAGGAGAGAATTAGGACCATTAGGTCTAATTAAGAGACTCGATCAGAGCCTGCTTGTGTGATTTTCTTGCTTTTCTTGGGGCTTGATGAGAGATAGTGAAGGCCTGAAGTGATCGTTACAAAGAGAAGCACATTTATTCTTTCTGTCAGCCGTTGAGACACAGTGGATGCATCCAATGAATCTCTAATTTCTTAAGCCACTGAGATGAGGAGATTTCCAAAAAAGTACCGTACCACAGCAAAGCATGCTTGTGCTACTTCTGCTGTTGTTGTTGTTGCACCACAGGAGGAACGAAGAGAGGGAGATCAAGGAGAAAGAGGTGGGAACAGAGTATCCATTTGATCTTTTTTTTCAAATTGATCAGCAACACAGAAAGCCCTTTTTTGAATGCAAAATATGATGTATGGCTTCTGCATGTGGAGCCATTTTTATTCATGACTGCTTCATAGCCTTAAATTGCCTTTTTGTGGCGGCAATAGCTGTGCCGGAGGCATTATCATTGCCGTTTGTCCGTACGTACGTCCATCCCATTCTGGTGAACAGGGAATTTCTTCAAATGGTTAAAAAAAAAAAGTCCACATGAACTCAAGGTGGTGAAGGAGGTTGAAGGTCGAAGGTGAAGGTCACTGTGACCTCACAAAACGCATTTTTGGCCACCACTCAAAATGTCATATGCTAATAATGAAATACTTTCACACCAATGTCTAATAGGATCAAATGATGTAGTGATCACATTTTTAAAGGTCAATTTCACCGTGACATCCAAATGTTCTGCAAAGGTTCCCTTGTGACCATATTTCACATTTGGTTGAATATTGAATTGGTGACACTTCTTGGATGCCCGCTTTAAAACGTTGCTGAGTGTACAGATCTTCTGTGACGTGTGTGAAGCATCTGTTCAGCAACATTCATATGTGAAGCATTGTCGACTGTGATGTCTGAAACTGTGTGTTCTACTAGAATCAGCTTTATTAGCCAAGCCTGTGAAAACATACAAATTATTTGACTCTGTTTAATGTTTCTCTCAATGACACTTATAGGCATACATCAGAAAATGAACAACAAAGCTTCAAAAAGTCAAGTCAAATCAATTTTATGTATATATTCCTGTATTAAACATCAAACATTTGCCTCAATGGGTTTTAACAATCTGTACAGCGAACAACATCCTCTATCCTTAGACCCTTGACTCGGATTAGGAACAACTCCCAGGCTTTGATCTTTTCCTTCATTCAATCTTCTTCAGCTCAGTGTAGAGAGGCTGAGAAGGGTTTTCTAAAATGGCTTTCATTGTGTCCCTTTTGTCCCTACTACTGCATCCATACTGTCCACCAAGCTGGCCTTCCTTAACAGCGTGTTGAGACTGCTGACCTCCAAGCCTTGATGCCACCACTGTGAACAACAGAGCACTGGCTTCTACCGACTGATGGAAGATCTGCAGGAGCCTGTACACACTGAATGATCTGACTCTCCTCAGGAACAACAGCCTGCTGTGTCCCTTCCTGAGCTTCAGTATTATTGTCACGTGAGGAAAATGTGAGTACCCAAATGCAAACGGCAGACGAGGAAGTTAACAAAAAGAGGGCTTTATTCGAAAAGCTTACAAAATAACAAAAATATAAAAGGTTAGTGATGTGTCCTTCCGTGTCGCGGCTTCGAAGCATATGTCGAGTAATCGCGGAAGATTTTTGTGAAGCGCGTATCGATGCTTGTGTTGATGACATATGTGGTGACGTTTGAAGCCTTGCCAACCTGCCGTACCACGTGACTGATTCAGGAACTGGTTTGCGGGTTTGGAGTGCGAAAAGTTAAAAATATAAGGGGAGTGAACCGCAATTGATGCCCCTCATAATTTGTGGACTTTATTGCGCGTTTGTCTGCAATCTATTCGAGCTTCTTTTTTTTGGGATGGAACCAGCAAGAAGGAGGAGATTTCCCCCTATCTGGGAACATTTTGAGCTGATCTCTCCTAACAAGGTATGCACATAGTAATAATAACTAGCGTGATATACTGTAAATAAATGTGACAACACAGCGCATCCCTTGTTCTAATGTCTTTCTTCTCATTTCTGATATTTTAAAAGGTGAAGTGTCCGTTGTGTTCAAAAGAACGTGGAAACAACAATAACACCTCATCTATGCTGACGTAACACAAGCACATTCACATCACAACCCTCTCCACAATTTGTCTTCACTTTCTCTTTTGACTCCTCTAACATTAACAGACACCATATTAATAAGTCCATCATTTATGTATTGGCATCACAAACATCATTCATTCATTTATTAAATTCAAAGCTTCACACACCAAAGCCATGTAATCACTCTGCCGGTTTGACATTTATTGTCCATTTGATGGCGCAGTAGAGCAAATGAAGCACCATGAAGCTTCGGCCCATGAGTGAACCAATTGGATGGAAAGCTTCAATGCTTCATGAAGCTTCATCTCGCCATCACTACAAAAGGAAAAAAATAAACTGAAAAGACAAACCAGGATGACACGGGGACCACGAGGAGGAACGAGGAACCAACAACAAACAAGGGTGACACATGCATGACGAACTGACAAGCATACCTGTCATCATTGGAATTTCAAAATAAGGGAATTCTTTTGCCGGACTCTGCCCATATCTTAATAGCTCTCATCCACCAATGTAAAAGTAAACACATAAGGGACGGGTATATACATTCAGGAAATGCAGAAGTTTATTTAAAGTATGTATTACTTGTACAGACATGTTTATAAGATGTATATATTTTATTTATTAGTTATTATCATCAATTTATTTGATGATTGATGAGTTTTGTGGCTTTTGTTTCCCCCGACGAGGACTTCCTTACAATAGCGGAGTCTGGAAACATGTCCGCTACACTGAAGCTGAAGGCTACATTATTTTTAACGCAAAGCATCGAAATCTTTCCCTCCGCTTTGGTCACTTGGTTTGCCTCCGACACAGTTCTTGTCACACATGAAGTCATTGACAGTGTATGTTTTTGTGCTTGTGCTTGGACGATTGTTCTTGCAGGCGAACATCGCTTATTCCGTCATGTGCAATGCTAACATTTGAATGGCACACTTTACAAAAAGCACAAGTTTGTCCAACTCAAGTTTTAACTTGTTTGGCAGATACAGCTGCGTCTCCATCTATCTCCAGTTCACTGTGACTCATCCATATGTTTACGTCTTCTTCTGTGTTATTGTTCCCGTTTTCTTCTTCTGTGTGTTTACTGGCGGATAACGTTTTTCAGCTAAAGTTAAACAATACTGCCACCTGCTCTACCGGAGGCCACTTTACACTTTTTTTAATTAGGCCTATTTTTTTTTTGAAAGGTTAAAAATACGGGATAAGTACGGTAAAATACTTAAACGGGAGAAAAACGGGATAGAAGTACAAATACGGGATAATCCCGGGAAAAATGGGAGGGTTGACAGGTATGCTGACAAGGGAACACTGGGACAGACAGAGATATATACACACACACTAAACGAGGGAACGAGACACAGCTGGGAGAGAAAGGCAAATACACAGGAGGAAACTAATGAAGGGAACAAGACACACCTGGTGAGAAGGCAAAAACACAAGGGCAGGAAGTAATACCAGACATGACACAAGTGGAAGGGAACGTTTCAAATTAAAACAGGAAACAGAAACCAAGATCATAACAGTTATAAGTCCAGTACAGTTTTTTTATTGATTTGGATCCCACTTTTATGAGTCCATCCTCTTCCTTTCCTTTCCCTGGATGCCAACCAGGAGAGGGGGCATCCTGTTACTCTGGTAATCCACCACAAGCTCTTTGGTTTTGCTGATATTAAGCTTCAGGTGATTGTTGTTGCAAGGCCTCTATCAGTACTCTGTAAGTGAAGACAGCATGTCTCTCACTGGAAATGATTCACTGCAATCATACATGTCAATATAGTGATAACTTCCATTTCACAAATAAGATACACTTAATACC